>NC_065527.1:8583194-8648053 GCF_006386435.1 Epinephelus moara
CTGACATGGTTCTTTGTACTACGGAGACAACATTAACAGCATCTGTTACCTCCCTCCAGGCCTTCGCTTTGCCTGTCCCTGTCACACCACTACTAACTGAAGAAAATAAAATGTTTTTTCTTAAGTCCACTTCACCCAAAATTATTTCGATCTCCGCTTCGGAAAAATTCTTTCTTCCTTCCCTCTCTTTCTTTGTTTGCGCCATGACTGACAGGTCGACTGGATGCGCCTACATCTCCTTATATGGTGGTCATTGGATATTCATGGGCGGGGATTTATGCTAATTGCTGATTACCGGGAGCGGGATGGATTGGCATTCATGATCATACACACGTGTTTACGATCAAATCTTTCCCGCAGCGTTCCTGAATCCGGAGTAGGCTTTTAGTAGCGTAGGCTTTTATGTGTAAATCTACACACAGATTTACTCACTTTTCATGAATGAGACCCATTAAACGTAAATCATATCTAGATAAAAATCTGGATAGAAGATGCATTTTAATGCAAGGTGTAAAGGGGGTCAAAGATTCACGTATTAAATTCACAGATTCAAATATAAAATACATCTAAATTTAATTCACAATAGAGCTGTTTTCAGAATTATAACCATTGAATATTACTTCAGATTTTCACCACCAATCACAACATTCTGTTGGGGGATTTTCCAGTGAAGCACCTGGAGACCTTTGGTCCAATTTCCCATCTCTTTAGCTTTTTCCTTATTGTGCCCCATCAAAGACATTATTTTCATTATGACTCTCTAAACTCTTCTTTCAATTAGTCTTTTCTGATGGAAATGGAAAACATAATAGATAGAAATCTGGCAGGTCAGTCTGACAGGTCACATTTTCCTATCCTATCCACTGTACTGCTTTCCACTTATAAGCTTAAAATGGCCTTTCTAGCAGTACTTCAATGCTGACAACAAACCACATTGTAAAACATTTTTGCCAACTTGACTACCTCTTTTATCAACACAATGGCAAGATGTCCTTTGGAATATATATATTTTTTTTATATTTAGCCAAATCAAAACACACAATTAAGGCAAGGAAACACTGGGGTCACAAAGGGGCAGTGTACACTTGTTACATATCGAAAAAGCCAACAGTGACCTGAGGCGTGCAAGAGGAAAGTCTAAAGTGTCAGTCTTGTGGTTTGTGCACCAAAACAAAAGTCCTCCAGAAAACAAAGCAAATTAGTTGCATATGATTGTAATTTGTACTGTAGGAGACTGTGTTGGGCCTCCACACAGAAATACGTTGAGTCTGTTCCCACATGACACAATCACCATGGATGGATCAAGTATTTTCACCATGGGTGGCAGCACAAGTAGACAACAACAGCAACTTGGAAAATGAAGACACCACAGAAGAAGATTCTGAGTTATCACACACTTAGACGGATTTTTCCATTCCATTTTGTTCTTTCTACTTATACAGTTTTGCATCATGGTGGCAGCAGGCAGCCCAGACGTCTTGCCCCCCTGGCACTTCTTCCAGCACTTCCTGGGGAATCCTGAGGCCAGATGGGATGTAAAACTTGGGTTTGAGGGATGTGCTTGTGAATGTGCCCAAACTACCTTGTCGAGGAGGCATCCAATTGGCAACCTAATCAAATTCTTTCACCACCTCAATTGGATACTTTCCACACAAAGGAGCAGCACTCCAAGCTTCACCTTCATCCCAACAGTGAGCCTTGGCACCCTGTGAAGGAAATTCATCTGAAGCTGCTTGTATCCACAGCCTCATTTTTTGGTCACTACCCAAACCTGCAAACCATAGGTTAGAACTGGAACATAAATCAGCCCTCTTTTCTTTTTTCTTTGGCCATACAGCCATAGCCTACTTGGAGGATTTAATATTATCGTATAACTTTATAGTAGCCACATTGCTCTCATAGCTCATTTAAGAGTTTGAATCTCTGAAAGAACAAAAAGACAGCTCCATTTTGAAGCCTTGAGTATGGTGGTTTGGCTGTAGCCATCTTGGATTTTTGGAGCCAGAGGTGAACGTATTTGGACGAGAGGGTGGAGCTAATCCTAATGCTAGCTGCTATCTTATTTACACATTTACAGCTATGGTTAACTGTGATAATATTAATCTTTGCATACTAAAGTTTATTTCGGAGTTCCACAAGATTCTGTGCTTGGACCAGTTCTGTTCACTTTATATATGCTTCCCTTAGGTAACATTATTAGAAATCACTCTGTAAACTGCCATTGTTATGCAGATGATATACAATTATATCTATCCATCAAGCCAGAAGAAATGGTTCAGTTAATTAAACTTAAGACATGTCTTAAGGACATAAAAACCTAAATGAGCTCCAATTTTCTTATGTTAAATTCAGACAAAACTGAAGTTATTGTTCTTGGCCCCCAAACACCTCAGAAACAATATATCTATCTTAAGATGTAGTTTCTCTAGATGGCATTGCTCTGGCCTCTAGCACAACCGTAAAAAAAAACCTCAGAGTAATATTTGATCAAGATTTGTCTTTTAACTCTCATATAAAACAAACTTCAAGGACTGTGTTCTTTCATTTGTGCAATATTGCAAAAATTAGGCATATCCTGTCTCCAAAAGATGCAGGAAAAATGGTCCACTTGTTTGTTAGCATAAAACTAATTAGCACAAAATGTACTTACTGGAATAACTGAATATCCAACTCCTTGAGGGGTCAGCTGTCCAAAACCTTAGAGTTAATCTTCATGAACTCAAAACATAAATTTGGGATTACATCATGATTACGAAATCAACACTGTTGCCATGGTAGCAACTTGTCAATGGACCACACCCACCTGTCACTCAAAGCACTCTTAAATATGCATAACTTTAGGCTGTAATAGTATTTAAACCAGCCCCCAAGAAGTGTGCCATGCTTTCAAGCCAATTTCCATAGTGGCCAAACAGTGGAATTACAACTCCCGAGTCCCTCACATGTTGCCATTAGGCCCAAAAAGACTTTTTCACTTAGACTTACATTGGGAAAGAGAATCAGTGGATAAATTTTTTTGAGTGTCACAACCACCACAAAAAGACTTGTTTCACTATCAGGATTTGATCCTTCAGTCCGATAACATTTGGAAAGTCTAGAAGAACCACAGACTAGATCATTTTGTCCCCATTCAAGTTAGCATGGCACTTTACTGGAAGTAGCTGGCTCAGCTGGTGGAAGTAGTGCACTTCAATGGTGTATCCAGGTCTTTTAATAGAGTCTGCTAGTAAACCCGGAACTCTGTTAGCGCTTTTAGCACTTCCGGTTCTCTCATCTAAAAGTCAAAATGTTTTTTGAATGGGATTTTGGTAAAATGCCTCAAATAAGGTCTGTGATTAACAAAAGCTTAAGCGTGTTTCAAGTTTTGTTCTATGACATAAAACACGTCAGTAAATACCATACTTGTGAATTTTGAAGCTTTTACGTGTAGTAAAAAAGGCGGTTGCTAACAAGTTGCTCAATACGACTACAAACCCTGTCGGGGACATTAAACATCATCACCGCCGAACAGGCGAGAGTGCTGGCAGTCCGCCATTACAGCTTCTTATTTAGCTTAAACAGTCCGATTTCCCCACCTCCTTAAATCATGGATGTATAGAGTGTGCCAGCCCTGGCACACTCTATACATCCATGATTTAAGGAGGTGAGTTGTAAAAAAAAAATCCACTCCCCCTTCCTTACAGTTGTCATGAAGAGGCAGATGAGCTGTAGAGACCAGAACTGTTTTATGTTTATTTCTGCTGTAAAGTTTGACGTTTTAACATAGGGGTCTATGGGAACTGACTGGCTCTCGGAGCCAGCCCCAAGTGGCCATTCAGGGAGCTGCCATTTTTGGCACTTCTGAGTTGGCTTCATTCTTCAGCTGCGGAGGCTGCCACTTGCTTTTACCACCACCCAACAAAGATGTCACAGTGTACGACCACATCCTGGAGAACACTTCTACCTCAGAAGACTGAGAAGTTCAACCACTGGAGGTCAGAAAAACTGGATTTTTAGATGATCTTAACTTACTCCCCAAGCAACTTTTATTCCCTCAAAGAATCTATTCTGGTGAACGCATCACATATACTATAAATTAAAACATTGATTATAGACTTCCAACAGTCAGCCCTTAAAAACCATGTCAGCTGAACTTTAGCTGAAGCCAGTAATGATGAAGTGATTAAGTTCTGGAAATGTTCCCATTCCTGCCCTTGATCTTGACTTTGGATGCTGCAGGAGACCTATACTTCTAAATGAGGGTTGGTCCCGGCGTCTGATGACATGTTATCGGTGCCAAGAAGTCAATGCATAGTAAAGGGTGATGAAAATTTTTTAACCTGAGGCCTAAGGCACACACAAAGACCCCACTCATTAAGCAGAGAGGGAGGATCTCCTTGGCAACTGTGCTGTGTTTTCATGACACAGCCATACACAGCAGACAAGGGGGAGATCAGCGATGTTAAGCGGCGGTTCTCCATAAACATTTATTTGTTCTTCCGAGGAACTCATTAAACATGGCAGACTCTTTTGGCCCAGGGCAATCTAATTTGTCTTGACATTCCTGAGAGCACATGGCGAGAGGGGAGCCCCGCTTCCCTCGTAAGCTGCGCACATGTAAGACAGACAGGTAAACTACCAGTTAGACAGCTGGAAAAAAAACTTGTTAAGATATTATACTGCTGATGTGCAGTGTTTCATACGGTTTGGGCAAGAGTTTCCAGAATTCTAGAAGCTTTAGTCACGGGCTGTTTAGACAAACAAAGCATAATACATGACATCATATGAGGTCAATGTTTTAAGCTGTAAACACAGGGATACATCATGGAGGCCTAAACTGTGTGTCTGTTTTAATGAGGGATTATGAGCCATTGACCAATATGAGGATGATTACAAAAACAGCAGAGCCTCTAATGCTTAAAACACGTGTTCACCAGTGTCACATGTCACATTTCATATTAATGACAACATTTTTTAAACTTCTTGCCAGAGTCAGACACAAACTTTACCAGAGGTCAAAGGTCAGTTAATTAGTGTCAGAAAAAAGCACATTAAATCAGCATCACTGTACATGCTAGTGTTAGCCAGAAGGCAAATTTTCAAATGTCGTCCCTTGGCCAGTAGAAAAATAGACAGTGGCCATTTAAAGTGGCATTAAATGCCACTTGGAAGGCAGCAGAACATGATTAAATCATAACATCTGGTGCACTATCATCATAAAGTTGTTACAGCTAGATGTTAGCATAAACTTACCTTTGTGAATATTTGACAAATATGCAAAGCTCTCTATTTACTGGTCCATCTACATCCCAACACTCACCTATGGTCCTGAGCTTTGGGTAGTGACCGAGATAATGAGGTTGTGGATACAAGCAGCCAAACAGGCTCAGCCTTAGAGATAGGGTGAGGAGCTTGGACATCTGGAGGGAGCTCGGAGTAGAGCCGCTGCTACTTCGCGTCAAAAGGAGTCAGTTGAGGTAGTTCAGGCATGAATGGATGGCTGGATGGATGGATGGATGGATGGACAAACATGCAGGACCATTAACATTCATGTGGTGTCATGTTTGCCCAATATTCACTCTCCCTTAACTCTATTCGGTTTCCATCAAATATCTGTCTCTTAAAAAGCTTAATGTTCTACTTTAATCACCACCTAACTGTGTCTTTCTGATGTGTGCTGGCATTGTTCCCCCTTTTACATTGAAAACAGCCGCCTGCTGCAGCTGGAGAAAGTGCTTGATGACCAGCATTGATGATAGTGGTAAGAATAAAGTTATGTTATGTGGGATTTATGCTTCTGCATTGAATCTGTACCTATGGCGTGGGCTCTGCGTTAATGTAGAGCCTACGGTATACCCCACGCCATAACCTGACATGCACCTCCCCAGAAATGTAACTACATGTCACAGTGACGCAGACCTCCTGTCTGTTTTTGTAAGCTGAAACCATTTCCCCTTAGTGGAAAAGAAGCTTTCACAGATAAGAAACAATAAATTGTCAAGACTCCACAAAATAGCATTTTAAGTCCTGTGTGTGATTTATCCTTTGTGGATTTATACTTCGGGATTTATCCTGGCTTCATATGAGAAGAGGAAATCTCCACTCATCACTAAGCTAATTTATGCAATGTAAAATGCCATCGGCTTGTGCTAATAACGTTGGCATGATGTATTTGTGGGGAAAATGCATTCAGCAAAGGACAAATGTTTTGTCTCTGCGAGTTATAGTGAAGCAGATTTGTGTACTTGTGTTTGAAATGATCGCTATTAAGCCATGTTTAATGTGTGTTTTGGAGGTGTAACTGCAGAGTGACACAAACTGGTAAGTGCAGCTTTAAAGCTATGCCACAAAAATATTCTCACACGTTATTCCAGATCACTGAGCACATGCAAGATACAACTCAAGGAAGACTGATGTGGATGACTGGAGAGCTCCTGGTTGTAGTTTGTGTAGCAGAAATGGAGAAAATTGGTGATAAAGCTTTTGTGATATCAAAGAGAGAAATTTCGGGGCGTTTAAGAACAATGATAGTATTTTAAAAAGCAAGAAGTAAACTGCTTCACTGAAAAAGCAATAGTGTGACTTAACATTACAAACGCAGTAACATTACATTGATAATGGCAACACCTCTGTGATGCTGACGATGGGGACAACGTGTGTTTACCCCTACAACAGAAGCATTTTATTCTCAGGTTGTGAATAGCACACACAGCCCTGAAACACAATTACATAATTTTTTTTAATCAACAGTCAACCCGCCAGGGAACCTGAAGGGCAGGCGGGTTGTTTATTCCTGCCATGCCTCATTCTTTCTGTGGAGTCAAAATGCAAAGCAGGAAAAAAAGCAATGACATACATGAGTAGGGCACCGTCTTTACACGCAGCCACACAATAAGTGACATAATGACATGAACCCATACAATATGTACTGAGCAATTACAGGGTGTGCGCTACAGAATTAACATTTAGAACATTCAGCACTTTACATTGACATATGTTCAACTTTACCTGAAGCGTCATGTACTACTAATACTAATATGTGAATAGGTCATGAAACATTGGCTGGTTTCATCCCTTTTAATCTGTATTTTTACAGCTGTAAGGCTACAAACATCCCTGAACCTAAATTGTTGACTATGCTGCCTCTTTTTTTAAAGACATGTCGTTTGTTTAAATGAATTCGACTTAACTTGGATCAAGAATTGACAAATGCAGTGTCTCCATTGCCTGTACTCTGCTTACTACTATACTGTAAGTAGTCTCTATATACAGACTCTACATTCAGTGAATGTAGAGTCTGTAGGCAAACCCTGGAGATCTTGCCTCCGGAAGAAAAGCGGAAGAGCCCTGGTTTCCGGTTGTAGGCTGTTTGTAGTCCGCGTGATATTGACCAATCACATTTGAGCCGGCTGCAGTTGTTGCCAGGTTAAACGGTCCGTGCAGTGAACTAACAAGGCGGAACATAATTGGCGTCACTGCAAACTCTGAATCCATCGCAATGGTTCAGCATATTTACTTATATATAAACGGAAGTCAGAAACAGAAATTCGCCTCCTCCGCCCAAAACAAACCGTAATGCCAAAAAATCGGGGGTCTGCCCCCAGAGGCTGTATCGCCGTCTGCCGGAAGTCAGACGCCGAATACAGCTGATGGGTTCCGAGAATGTACTGTAAGTGACGAGCTAATGTTACTGTAAGGTAGCTACCCATTTAAGCCAGTAGGAGGCACTGTTGCAATGTCTACTTCGCAGCAAATGTGGCTGTTCACACTGTTCGTCCCTGGTAGGACACTGTAGCTTTGAGATTTGCTCTGTTTAGTACGCCATGTTTTTCAAAGTTTATTTTCTCTTAATACAAGTCAGTATCTACAGCTGCTTGAATCTGCCACAAGTCTCAAATGCTGTTGTTTTGGGGGGGTTTTGTTGCTGTTTTATTATGAATATAAAATATTGATTAACTAATAAATTATGACGTATTATAAAAGGTTAAGTTACTCAGCAGTAAAATAATAAAGATGAGCTGAGCTCCATCTTTACCAGCTGCAATATTAAAGCGATGTACAAACAAATGTATCACTCAGTATGATCCAATTATATAAAATATATTCTGAAATTGTAACAGTAATGTAAAATAATGAATGAAAATAAGCAACAGTGTGCTGACGGCTTTCCTCCTCAACAGCTCAAAGCCTTTTTATAATCATGATCTCAAAACATTTCTTCATGAATTATTTTACAAGACACAGCTTCTTCTTAATGACCATGCTCAGCGTTAGCTAAACCCAGTGATCAGCATTTATTTATGCATTTCTTTTGCTGGTTACATCCCAACTTTTCCAAGCTAAGTGGTCTGCAGCATGTGTGTCAGTGAAGGGTGGCATCATCACGGTGTTGCATCAATATACTGCGTGTCTAGAAAAACTGACAGTGGATAAAATTCTCATATGTACAAGAGGTGTGGTAATGTAGAATCTTAGAATTTCAAATATTGTAAAAATAAATTTATTTCAAATTAAAAAAAAAAAATCAAATCAGTCCTTTGATATTTAGATTTTCACTAATAATGATGTCTCCCACCACTGTAGTCTGGAGGCCACAGACAACAAATAAGGATGAAGCAGTGCTCCTGCAAGCAGGTCTTGGGAGGAGGTCAATAAATGTGGCTAATGATACAGATCACGAAGAGGTGAGCCTTAAAGAAAAGTCAACAATCCACTCAGAACACCCAGAACACCTGCACACACTGTGATGCCACACAGCTGGTTCAATATCACTGAAGTTTCCCTTTATATTCATCGTCTTGTGTGGCGATCAGCAGTGATGTGGTGGTTCACTTTTACACTGTGATCTGTAGCCTATAGTTCGACTTTAGCTTCTAACTATCTTTGTCTTTTTAAGCTGTTGTTGCTGCTGAGTCAGTTTGACATCCTGGATATATCCTTCAAACACAGACTGTAGACCCCTCTTTCTGCTTCTCTCTGCCATCACTCTTTCATTTCTCCAAAAATATGATAAGATTTCTTCAGGGAGTGCAGTTAGTTACAGTGTGGGCTCCATCACAAAGGGGCGGGGCTTAGCAAAGGGTCTGTTAGGATTTTGCAGCGTTAGAATCAGACTGAGAATCTGATGACAGCCTCAACAATGGATTGCATTTTATTATTTATAATTTTGCATTAAGGCTGTAGTGGGTTACTTTTGTTTAAAAAAAAAAAGGTTTGTCATATTTGCTGAAACTGTCACTTTATTCCCACTGCACTAAATGAGACAGATAATCTGTGAAAACAGTCATACTCCTCTACACTCTCTGTTGCCCTGTTGCGCTCCTATAGCCTTACCACATGTGAACGAAAACTACCAATCAGAGCCGAGGAAACTCTAACGCAGCTGTCAATCACTGCTCATGAACTATGGTCAGACTGTCAAATATGAATCAAGATTCTGTTACTGGTGGATGGTGCTTTGTACTTTGGTGGACTATTTCCAACATGGCGGCCAGGTTGCAAATGTTCTCATTTTACAGCTAAACAGTACACTAACATATGTTTCTTAAAACATCCAAGGTGAGAAAAAGGCAATGCAGTAACAGAATCTTGATTCATGAGCTGTGATCGAGATGATTGGATAGCCGCATTAGAGACTCCTCGGTTCTGATTGGTTGTTTTCAGTGCGCCGAAAGCATATAGTGACAGCTTTAGCAAATATGACAAAAAGTTATTTTCATAAAAGTTTACAACTGTAGCTGTAATGTGTTTTTTTATTGTTTATTATCGTTGTATTTCTTGTTTTTATTATTATAGACATAAAACAACACACACAGTTCTCATGAAGAAGATTAGTTAGGTGTTTTTTTTCTCAATAATGTTCTTATTTTTTCCACTGTTTTGAAGGGGAGAAGTGATTTCAAACTCTTTATTTTTCAGGTGCTTTTACAATAACAAGAAACTGCTCTATATTATAACTGAATTCTGTTGTTTAACATATTAACTTACTTATTAAAGTCATTAAAAAGGAGAGGAGACAAGGAGAAGCAAAGTACATGAGGCTGAGCTGGAGGGGGAAAGTGCTAAAAATGGCTGCAACTCAATTTGTACACAGTATTTACAACACTGGATTATCTGACTGCAGCTCCGTGTTTATACTGTAGGCCATCACTGTCATCTAGTGGTCGACTGCAGCACCTCAGTGGCATAAAAACAAACTGAGCCTCTTTATTTCACTGAACTTTATTTTCCTTTTCCATCGTCTGAAATAACCTCACAGTTTGTACAAATACAATGTTTTCCTCCTCAGAAGTGCGTAACTTGCAGTCACTCTAATCGACATCCAGAAGGTGTTGGGATGACTTTTGACACAGCGAATACTGCACAGGAAGTGATGATGCTCTACTCAGTGTTAACACGCTTTAGGTGGGCTACAGACAGTGTGTGTGTGTGTGTGTGTGTGTGTGTGTGCATGCCTACGTTTTAGTGCATGGATTGTTTGGATCGTTGCATTTTGGTGCAGCTATTGCCATCAGGTTACAATGTGGATAAACATGATATATGTCACATGGAACTTGCATATTGGACACCTAACCCCTACAGATTTCCACCTGAGAACAAATCAACACACTCAGTGTTCATGTAGATCTTCCTAGATTTGTCAAAGCGCACAAAGTAAAACTGTTTGAAGGAGGAGAGCACAGGTATTGCTGCTGCAGGTACAAAGTTAGTGAGCAGAAAGTGGAAGCTTTAAATCGCTGTGTGATATTAATGACAGCACAAGCAGGAGGCAGTGCAGCACAGGTGATGAACGGTGCTGCTTTAGCTCAGGAACACAACTACAGTATGTTCAGGAGTCCAAATCACAGCTGTCCTACAAGAAGTGGTACAGGATCTCTCATGTATAAAGTGATGTTTGAATGGATGTGAATAAACAAAAAAATAGGTCTTTAGTCAAAATCATGCAGTTGCATTCACTGCCATTTATACAGCACGAAAATCTTAACAACAGTACACACCGATACAACTGATACACACTGTGCTGTTTGTGCAAAGTTAAAGGGAAAATCCATCAAAAGAGAACTCAAATTTCAAAATACTGGATGGTAAAGACTTTAAACAAAGGAAGCTGTGACATCACATGAGCATTTTTGGGGTTGGCTTGATGGACTCATATACATTTGTTTGAGATATTACCGATACTGGACAAAGGAAAACTTGAATGCAGAGGCTACACTGACCTACAAAGGCAGACAGCAGACACTACAGAAGTATGTAGGAGTATTTCATACGGATTAAATGTATCTCTATTTTGCACGGTGTCTGTCTGTCTGTCCACTATTAATACGTAGGCCTACATTTGAACGATATAAACATTAATCTGTAATCAGACACATTTAAATACTAGGTTTATCAGTATCTTGACAACTCCAAATCACATGAATTCCACTAGAGCAGTGGTTCTCAAACAGGAGTCCAGGGACCCCAAGAGGTCCCTCAGGGAGTTGTAGTGGGTCCCCAGAAAAATGGGAAATAGTTTATTTTCACTTTGTAATTCACTATAGAAGTGAGCCAGATGAAAGCAAAGGCCATAAGAGTCACACAAAAGTGGTTGAGAGTCAAAAGCTTACTGATATTATGATACTGAGACTTATCTCATGTGTCAAGTGTCTAGGAGAGCTATGGTGGTTGACAGGAAAATGCGAATGGCCCTATTTAGAGCCAGTGTTTGATTTGTCCGTTCTGGGCTACTGTAGAAACAACATGGCAGACTCTGGAGAAGAGGACCCTCTCGGGATGTAGATATAAACAGCTAATTCTAATATAATGAGAACACAGCAATTTTGTTGAGTTGGAGAAACAGAAAATTTTAGGGTGGCACACCAACATCAAATACTGTGAGGGAACATCGGGTTTTCGCTGTTAAAATATATTGTAAGGTTTAAACCATATTAAATTTGGGAAGAAATATAATTGATTTTGTTTATTTTATTGTTTATATTACTAATTGTCGGATGTGCATAAACTATCACCAGTACAGTTTTGTACTTTACTATTTTGAGTTTCACAACAATCCTGTTTTTAATGCTTTATGTATCAATACATGTCAGATAAGTCATTGGCATTCTAATACACTGATTGTCCTTTTCGTGAAAAAGACTAATATACAGCTTTAATTTGAAGGAGTGCATTGATTGTAAGGAAGAAAACATTTACTGGGAACAAGCCTATAGAACTTATAGTCCCATAGAACCCATTTTCATTCAGATATCTTGAGGTGAGAGTTCAAGGGACCCCTTTGAAAATGTTCATGCCAGTTGTTCCCTTGCCAAACTTTAGCTTAAATTTGGAGCATTAGTTAGCCCCTTTTCCAACAAGCTATGCCAACATGGTTGGTACCAATGGATGCCTTAGGTTGTCTAGTTTCATTGTAATATCAGCCTCCAATTATTTTTGCCCGGGGGTGGTTCCCCTTGAACCCCCTTGGGCGCACCACTGCCGATATATCCCCTTAAATCCTACACACTGGACCTTTAGGCTAGTTAATTATAGTTTATAGTTTAACTGTTTGTTTTTGTTCATCGAAATTAGTATTTTCTGTTTACAAGTAACAGCTAGGGAAAATCAATAAGTAAAGGTAGCTTTAGCTAAGGCTAGCTGTTGCTATCTCATAAGCTGGCTTTCACTTGATACAGCTCTCTTTAGAGTGTAGCAAAAGGAGTCAACAGAAATGTTTGTGGACAGTTTTATGACATAAAAATGTTTTATATGTTAAGGTGGATGTCAAAAAGTAGGACTCCAGTCTCAGCTCAGATTCTACCTAACAGCCTATGTAATTACATTTTTGCTTTGGAGGGCATTGTGGCCCTCACAGTTACTGGATCTCTTACTGGAGCTTGTTAGACAGTGCTCCCCACCAGGCGCCAGATTAACCTGCTAAAGAGGCCCAGCTGTATGAGCTTTAATTTGTCACCCATCTGTACATCCAAAGCAGCTTGATTTGAACGCAGAGCTTTTAGCTATGAATGGCAAAATGTCCTCATAGTCTAAAAAACACTCCACGACTGCTGTCAGAGTCCCGTGACCGCCAGCATGTCTCAAGATGACATCACCAGTACAAACTGTCTCTCTGCTGTTCAGCTTAAGGGGAAATTGGCTCAAATTCACACTAGAACCAGAGCTGCATGATGGTATAGAAATAACATATGTGAATTCTATGTTTGGGATGGACTTTCCCTTTAAGACCATACGAAGCTGTTCAAGCTCCCAGACTTCGTCCACCTGATACATCAAAGCCACTATTTCACAATATCCGATGGATCTGACATGCTGGTAAAATCATGTTTGTACATGAGAATCATCAGAAAGGCATACAGCGCTGTCAGCACATCAGGTCCTCTATCTGACAAATAACATCTCTTCATGTGCTTTTCATTCTACAACAAAGTCTGCGTCCTTTACAGTGAGGATGCACCCAATCTCTAGTGTTCCTATTTCCACCACAAACTGAACAAATACACATCTTTGTGATTGTCGTCCTCACACACACCCCGAGCTTCCAGACAACTGACAAATAATAAAGATTTTGAATTCAAACCACTTGTATCTGACTGTGTTACAGCATGCAAGCTTCAAACAATGTGTGTTTTCACTTGAGAAAGCTGTCATTTCAGTCAGCGCAAAGGGGTGAAGCTGGCACTTTTGTGGCCCCTGGCTTTGGAGCTGGGGCCAGCGTCCGGAGAGGTAGGGGAAAGAGGGACATCAAAGGAAGGGTTGGTAATATGCAAAGCCACTTGTTTGCTTTTCTTTGATCGAGTCTTGGTGTGACGCGGTGGAGAGGTATCGCCTTGGGAGCTAGTCGTGTGGCGCGCCCCGCAGCTTGTGGAGAGCTCCGGTGAGGGGTCAGGGTTCACCACGGGGCTGCTGTCTGGGCAGGTATGAGCTGTCTGGGGTTTCCCCTGAGGACACGAGGTGGACAGGATCGGAGGGAGGGTGGCCGACTCCAGCAGACCTTTAGTTCCTTGTGTGCACTGGGGAGGCACGAGAAAGAGAAGAGAGACGAGACGTGATGAGATGAGCCGGTGCAGTTAGCAGGGTGAACAGCAGGGTGTTATAACACTTGAGTGAACGCAGCAACAGCTGTGCAAGATGAATCACAGACAAGCTAGGAGTGCAAGCAGGCCACATGAGGGGTCAGAAGCAGGAGATTGCAAATGTTTCATGCCAGAGATCTGCATGGGGATGGACATTAGACCTAGGGAATCATATTTGCTAGGTGTTTGACTCAAAGAACATCTGAAAAACGAGTCATTGCAATCAGTTAAAAAAAAAAGAGCTGAGAGTTGTAGTCTTGTCTCTTTCTAGCTTTGTTTTGGCCTGTCATTGCTTAATGCTCCACTATGTTCACTAACTAGTCACTAACTTTGTTTTAGTGCCGGTCGGCTCTGGGTAGATAGTGTACACAGCGGGTTTATCAGAGCTTTTTGACAGAAGACAACTGCCTGCTGTGAGTTGATGTGATGGCAGTAAGGACGTGGTCCATAAATCCAAAACAATGAACTAAAAGAGGTTAAAATGCTGCATAGGGCCGAGGGGAACTGCAGAGTTGGTGATAATTCTCTACAGGTTTGTCACTATGAGCCTCGCAACGTTTTTTGTTTCATTGTTAACATAAAAATCATGATTACTGCCGCTTTAAACACCTACGTTTAAAATGTCCTCAGCCTTGAAGCCACAATAGACTCAGAGTGTGAATAATGGATGAACTTCGAGAGCAAAAAGCCTTGGGGGCATTTCTTATTCAAATTTAAAACATTAACTGTTAATCAAGGTTCACTATGCCCCGTGTAAAAAGCTCTGTAACACCTCACTTTAGAAGACAAAGAAGCTTTGATTCCAGATCAGTCCAGCCGGGCTGTCAGCATGTCCCCAAAGATAAGGACACATTTCATCAGCACTTTCTAATTTATGCTTCCCCATATTACCTTATATAGTGCTGCTTAAAATGTAATGGTTTATTCCTCACAGTTCAGTTCATCATCTTAGAGAAACAGAACAAAATCAAAAATGCACATTTTAATCTTATGTTGCATTCACACCGGGCGCAAATAAAACAATTTGCATTACATGTAATCGACGAAGACGAATTAGCGAATGGGCACGATGTGAAGCAGCACAAATGAACCAAGTAGCGTGATTTCACATCATACACTTATTCACAGAAGTTTGAAAAATCTGAACTTTAGCGATTGATTCGCGCCAGTGGCTCATGATGCTGAGGACATACCGGCAGAAGTTCATTAATCGATTCAGCAATTTCACGCCTGTACAATGCGAGCTATTCGCACCTATGAAGTGAGTCAACACAACATATTCAACACGAATGCAACACGAAAATTCCCATTGTGTTTGGTGTGAACACAACATTATCTGTAGCGCTATTTATCAGTCTAGACTGTGAGTCGACGACATGGCCCTCAAAAGCTCAGTGGTGTTAGGTGAGCTAGCAGTACATGCACGCTTCCGTTAGTGTTGTGTCGTTCACGAACGAATCGTTCACAAGAACGAATCTGTTGAGTGAACATTATGAACTGAATCACTTCCGGAACTGATTCGTTCATTTCTCAGTTCAGTTGAACTGAATCACTTCCGGAACTGATTCGTTCATTTCTCAGTTCAGTTGAGTTTAGCAGCGAGCGTGCAGGCCGGGAGTGGAACTGCCAATTCGGTCCGTGCGAACGATGAATTACTCGTGAGTCACAAGGCAGCCAGGGTGCAGGGAGGAACTGCCTACCGTGTGACGAATCACTCGGTGAACGAATCACTTGGTGAACAAATCACTTGGTGAACAACGTAACCCCGATCCCTGAGTGATTCAAATCATTTCTTCTCAGCGATACACTTTCATAGGGACCGTTTTCTCCAAGCTAACGGCTAATGTAGCCAGTAGTCAAGCCACATGAACACAATCACACACCTCCCCGTTGTTTTAACAGACTTAGTCTCCAGATAAACAAACTTAAAACGTTAGGCTGGCCAGTAATGAGACTCACCAGTGCAGGGCAGACGCAACAGCAGCAACGGAGAGAGACTGAGTCGGACTATGCAGTACACAGTCAGGGCTTCTCCCACCAAGCAGTGAACGAATCTTTTTAATGAACTGATTCTAGTGATTCAGTGACATCTAAAGAACAGCTTTGCCCATCACTAGCTTCTGTCACCTACAGTTGGCGAGTGTAGTTTGGTGGAAAGAAAATAGTTCCTAGATGAAACTACTCACAACAAGATCTGTGGATCATCTTCAGTAACCAGGTCATGATTTCTGCAAAGAGACATTGCTGTTGAGTTTTTAAATGTTTTTGGCACTTTGAGCTGAACGCCATTGAGTTCCATTATATTTTAGAGAAGGCAGACATCTCTACAGCGGATATCTCCAACACTCAGCAAATCAAAGCAAAATAATCTAGACTGATAAATGGCACTGCAAGTAAGACAATATATATAACTGTCCCTTCAATAAAATATTAGTCGGGAGCGTCCTCCTAGTTAAAATATCCTTTTCATGTCCAACTGGAAAAAAAATTAAGTGCAGTGCACCTTTGAGGATTTTTATTTCCTGGCAGTTCTGTGGCATGAAAAAGGTCAAAATAGATACTGCTGACACTATAGTGGCTTAAGTCGTACCTGTGCATTGTGAATACATTTTACATACAGTACACCGTCTTGTGTTAAATTATGCACTCTGAATTGCATTCGTCATGGCATCGTATTACTAAAGCCATGCAGGAGTTCAGCAGCCAGCCGAAGAGCACATGCAGACAGCAGTGGGCGTGGAGATTCTGCGCTTGTTTTCCCTTCTCTAAACGGGCTTACCAAGCTCAAGCTTCACTTTTTCCTGCACTAACTGTGGCTAATCAGCCAGTGCAGACCAGAGCAAAGTCCAGACATTTCTCCTCCTTGTGTTGGTGGCGGGACACAGGCACAGAGACAGACCACACAGAACACCAGGTTAGGACTGGATGAAGAGACACACGGGGAGCATACTGACGCTGGGACTGTTTGCTGCGAGCTTTCCTTCCCTTGGAAAATACTCTTATACTCCAGTATGGAAATTGGGAGGGTGGACAAACAATACAATGAAAAATGAGAACACACAGATGATGAATTGCATGAACAAAAATGCATGTTTTATTATATTTACATTTAAAAATAGATGTAAAAAAACAGGATGAATAAATCAAGACATAAAGGCATGGAAGGAAACAATGCTGATCGGCTTGATGTGTCACAATTTGGCACTTTGACCTTTTATATGCAAACAAATATGACTGTAAATATGAGAGGGGAGAAAGTGAACCAACACAGAATAAAAAACAACAAAGTGTTGGCGCAGAAAAAGCTTCCTCACAGCTTCGCCGGTGTATCAACTGAATTCAAAAGACTATTTTTAAACATTCATCAAACCCGACAACAAAATTCATTTCAGACTAGACACACTACGGCTTCAACTGGCTCTCAGTTTGCTCCATACACAAATAAAAAAAAGGTTCACTTTGAGTCGATTCACTCGGTACAACACAGATACTATAGGATATCACGCCCCTCCTGACCTACCTAAAGATACCGCTATTCATAGTACATGTGTTGTACCTTGTTCCTCTCCTTCAGCAAACAGAAGTTATAGTCATAACATTTCGTTTTATGGCTGTCCTGTTATTTTGGTGTAAACATAAAAAAGCTGTTTGTCTTCCAAAATGCCAAACAGCAGCTGCTCTGCCGCTCGATATGAGAGTACTGTGGTTCAGACTGCAACTCTATCTGAACCACAGTCTTGTAAACAAAAGTTGCTGTACAACTTTCCAGGCTTCTTTTATAATGCACGCCGCCAGAGAGAACAAGAAAGAAGGACGCTCTGGAAACAGCTCCTGCTCTCCTCGTCCCTCATAAACCACCCTGAGTCAACATACTGCATGTGACAAACGTGATAAAAATAACAAACATATAGTAAACGGTATCCCTGTTGCTTATTTTAAAGGAACAAAGAATTCCATAAGCTTGACTTGTTCATTTCCATGACATAAACATAACTGAACTGTGCACAAGTGCATGAACCGCCCGCAGCAGGTGTCTAAACTCATCAGACTAACAAAGCCAACAGCCAACCACACAATACTAATAGTAAAGCTTTGTTTAAAACAAGCTGATGTGCTTTTTTTGCCCCCGTGTGAGATGAAAGAATAGATACCACTCTCATTTCTGCACCTTAATAAAGCTGTAGCCAGCAGCCGGTTAGCTTAGCCTAGCATAAAGACTTGCAATAGGGAGCTATCCTGGCTCTGTCCAAAAGGAAAATGAAATCACAGGCAATAAAATGCACTCAAGCTCAATTCAGCACACTCAGAGGTTTTGCTGCTACAGCCTTACTTCGTCGAGTAAGACCAGGAGCCTGTGGAGGCTAATGTTAGCAGATCTTAAGGGATATTGCTGCAGAATTAACATTACTGAGTCAGTCTGCTGACTTTCTGCCTTCTCAATTTAAGCAACTGTTACACTGCTTTACTATTACAGCATATTAACGCCATGCTCTCACTGGATGTGGAAGCACCCTGATATGTCACACGAGCAGTCACCCTAACTGTTCACAACAGACGCACATGTCTCTGCGCTGGTCAGAAACTATTCTGCTGCTCTGCTTTTTTGTAATCACACATAGAGGTCTGTCTGCTCATGTGTGTTAATGTGTGTGTGTCTGCTCGTCTTTCTCGCTCTCTGATAAGACACAATTTACAAATGTGTGGAATAAGTAAGCATGGGAGACATATTCTCCAATTTATTATGTCCTTGATATTGTTCATAAAAGATTGTCAGTGTTTTCTTTGCAGATTTGCTCGTGCTCGCATTAAAAGTACACCAAGTGTCATAACTATTGCTGCAGATTGCAAGCAGGTCCCAGAGCTCAACACTGTGGCCAGGGTGAACAGCCTAATTGGTAAACAGGGACGCCAAAACACAAATCGCCGTGCTCCGAGGCACTTCTGAGTCTAGTGTGAACCCTGCAGGCCCTATGGCTGCTGTTGAGCAAAAGTTAACAGGCTAGCTTTAACAGAGAGACATGAGATTGATATTGATCTTCTCATCTCACTCTCTGAAAGGACGAAACGAAGAACTAATTCAAATGATGCCAGCGTGCACCATAAATCTTCTACGTCAACAAAAATAACAAAAAGCCCTCTGTTTTTTTTATTCCTTTGAGGTTCATCGTAACTGATAATCACTGTGTAAAAACTGTATACTGGGTTATTTTCTCAGACAGTTACAATAAAAATCTCATACTCAACCCTTCCTCTGACTGTTGTGTAAATACAGTATAAGTAGAAATTAACCCATACATAACAGTCAACAACAGGCAGCAGACAGACGCTGGGTTGGAGCTACAGCAGGCAACAAGGCTTCTGTCAGGCAGAGGAAGAGTTTTGGTGGGAGTAGGGGAGGGCAGGCACAGGAGAGTGGGATTCCTGCAAGCCATAAGCCAGCTTGGAAGGTCCTCCTACCACGTTTATCTCGCTTTTAGTGGCCACAGTGGGCACCTCTATGTCCGCACCGGCTGTCTGGGCAGATTCGTCTGCGGGCAGAAAACCTCGTCTGTCAATCAAGCTGAAAAAGACAGAAACAAGGAAGATTTGAGTCGTCAGGCGTGCATGTTCCTCTTCTATTTCATGTGTCCTTAATGATGAAAGCTAATGGAAAAAAAGGCATTTTTCACAATTTGAGAACCTGGTTTTGGGTAAGTATGTGAGATTTAAGACTAACCTGGGTGGCAATGGTCCACAGAGCACAGAACAACAGTTGATAAAGATGTTTCTATGACTGTACGGGTTGGTGACTCCTTCTCCACTCTTCCCCGACCAGGAGCCTTTGATCTGATACAGACAAGAAATAAATACATTTGTTTAGATTTTTGATTGAGAATTTCTGCAAGATGATCTGAGTTCAGACCAAAGATTCATGATGAGACGAGCTGAAATAGGCAACTATGTTCTGCAACTTTTTATACTTGCAAAGAAAGGCTTATCCATTATTACTTGACACAGTTTTCATGTGCATTTCATGAAACAAATATTACAAATTGTCTTAATTCTGTCCCACAAGACACCAAGCAAATCACTGTCACGGCTCTGCAA
This sequence comes from Epinephelus moara, assembly GCF_006386435.1. NCBI lineage: Eukaryota > Metazoa > Chordata > Actinopteri > Perciformes > Serranidae > Epinephelus > Epinephelus moara. The sequence goes on from NC_065527.1 coordinate 8,603,333, forward strand.
TTGTAGTGTAACAACTTCCAGCACTCACATCTTCATTGGTGGTCAGGTTGGAAGCAACCAGGTATGTATGGAAGCCTGAGAGGCCCAAGATGGACCAGACTGAGAAGAAACATATCACCAGCTCCACTGCGGTGAAAGGTTGAGTCAAGGAGAGCGTCAGTATATTTGTAGAGAGAGAAACAAAGCATTCTCACAGACAGAAATCTTAAACACATTTGTGATTAAAGGATATCTGCCTGGACTCTCCTGTAGAGCAAACACCAGGCCTTTGCCACCCTGAGCCCCTGAAAGAGAGGTAAAAAACAACACTGACACAAGGCCTTTAAAGAGAAGAAGTTCCTGTAGTAGTAACCTGCTCTAATGTGGTAAACCCCGCCCGTCTGGCGAGACAAAGCGAGACAAAACAAACACTTAGAGTTTACTGACAGGTGCTGTTTGAGCCAGGTGTGTTGGCAGTTATTATCAGTAAGATCCTGACTGTTTTTCAACCATAAAACACCTGTGAACCAGAGCAAACACACGTACTTAGTGCCAGATGTGTGGTCACACAGCCGAAGATGAACGCCGTCAGGAAGGAGAGCGACACGATGAAGGTGTAGAAGAAACGGTAGTTGCGTTTTCCCACACAGTTCCCCACCCAAGGGCAGTGATGGTCGAATCGCTCTGAGAGAGAAACACATACATAAATAAATGAGCGTGCAACTACTGACATTTCGATTTAAATGTAATGTTAGGAATACTACAGTTTAGGAAGTACGCTAATATGTCATTCTAGTGAGTCCAGCCTGAGTGAGAGTAACGGGACCGTGTTCACTGTGGCCCCATGAGGCCTCGATCCATTATTTATCATGTGTAAATGTCAGCGTGTCAGTGTGCGTCCACAGCTCACCCACACAGTTGTCACACAGGCTGCAGTGAGAGGTGCGCGGAGGCCGGAACATCTTGCAGGTGAAGCAGTATTTGAGCTTCACCACCTGCTGGTTGATGAGGACTTCCTTGGTGCGTGGTGGAGGCCGATAGCTGGTGTTTCCAGTGTTGTCTGCAGAGGAGCGGACAGTAAAGAGAAACAACAGCACAACATTAATCTGATTCACTGATCAATCAATCTCAGATGGAGTCTGGACTTTTGTTATGGTACATATTAATAACTTCTCCTGCTATGAAATGCCAAAATATCTGCTGTAAAAAGGGTTTCACTGTGTAATAAGTCTTCATACATACTAGTTATGTGCAGAATCTAGATTGTTCTTGGTTGCCGAGAGATGCCGTAGAGACATCTGCCTTTTTCTTTCTACCAAACTATCACTGCCAACTGTATAACGACGCAGAAGGAAGAGTGCATCTACTGCTAGCTCACCTAGCACAAATGAGCTAGCTAACGTTAAAGCTCAGCCTGGGAGGACCACATTAATGTTGTCATCTTTCGCTGTCATGAGCACGAGCCTCTAGTCCGTAAGTAGATGAATGCTTCCTTCTGTTGGGTGATACAGTTTGGTAGAAAGAAAATAGTTCCTACATGAAACTGCTCACAACAAGGTCTGTGGATTATCTTGAGTAACCGGGTCATGATTTCTGTAAAGAGACATTGTTGTTGAGTTTTTCAAATGTATTTTTTGGCACTTTGAGCTGAGGGCCAGCTAGTTCTATTATATTTGAGAAAAGGCAGACATCTCTACAGCAGATATCTCCAACGCTAAACAACTCACACCAAAATAATCTAGACTGATAAACAGCACTAAAGGTAAGAGGAAAAATATGTATATTTGATTTTGGGGTGAACTGTCCCTTTAAAGCAACAGGAAGTGACAGGTGATTTGACACATGCACATTAAGCAGCTACTGTGTAGTGTCCACATTGCGGAACAAACTGATTCAGCAGCACTTTCAAAGCTTTTTGTTTTTTAACTATTTTTAGTTTTATTTATGCACTTTATTTTCTCACTTCTCCATTGTCAACATCGTACCTACTCAAAACCTGCTTTAAATTAGAATGAAATTGGGACACAGCTCTAGTTTATACTGCAGACTGATCAGTGATTACATTCAGCCGAAGAATAAGAGAGGACTGAGCATTTCCTAAAAGACGGGCTGATAGGTAAATAAATGTCAGAATTTCTGTTTCAAAAATAGCTGGAACAACAGCAGCACAGTTGGGTAATATGAACATCTTACATCATCACAGCCTAAACTTTGGTCATGAGTAGGAGTTAACTAGGTGCACATGAGCCAACTTTAGACACGGAGGTCATTATACTGAGGTACGCCATATGAACAAGAAAGATACTGTTGGCAAGACTTAAAACTGTCAGTGAACATAACTGATGGACAGAACTGTGGTGGAAAAATGGACAGATTGAGAGAAAGTAAATCCTCCAGGCCAAACTTTAGAAGTCAACAGGTCAACAGTCAACACATTATCCTACAAAAACTGCACTAATGGCTGCCACTGTGACATTCATTACACCGAGTCATGGCAACTGAGTCTTTTCAAGAAATCTTCTTAGGATTCGTCATCATTAAAACGATCTGGCAACAGAATGAGTGTTCATTACAATGTGCCTTATGTTTCAGAGTTAAATAGCTGACACTAGCAGAACAATGCCTTCAATTTGAGACGTGGATTGTGCTCTGATGCTAAACCATGTGTAAGCTCTGATGAGAGTGAAGTGTGACATAATCGAATGCCACTGAGCAGAGAGTAGCTCATAAAGAAACAAGTGGACCTTAAGCTATTTGAGGTTAGAGTCATATCAAAGTCAAAAGCACTTTATACAACCATATAGTTCTGACTGAGTTGGGCCTTACCAATCTGCTTTTCAATGTCTGCTGCCTCATCTGGCGTCGCTCTGGGCAGAATGCCAGGGTCAGTGAAGCTGGTCTGGAGCAGGGTGATGAGCACGAACACAAAGAGGCCTCCTCCGATAACAGGTATGCAGCTGGTCAGGTGTTGGACCAGGAAGGGACAGCTGTGAAATGGGGCAGTGACAGAAAGAGAGTAAATTACTAAGACATGCTGACCAGATCAGAGGCTGCGAAAGGATAGAGACAAAGCCCTGTCTCATATACTGGGCCTACTTTTTCACCCAGCGGGGGACCTAGCTGTAATTAACATTCGGTGGCTTTAATCACCGTCTGAAATCCACAGAGATGGAGCACACTTCTCACTGTAATGTGAGAAAGAGGGTCAACTGCATATGAGCACTATCATGTCTCATTAACAGCTGCAAAGATAAATGAAAATATACACATGATATTCACACATTGTAAGGCCAAAGTAAATGGAAACCCTTACCAGACTGCATTAAGAAATCTGCCATTTTTAATTTGAATTGCCTGTAAGTACTTAAATTGCTAGTTTAAGGGAAGAGTAATGACATTTTATGAATCATAAGAGCCTGCTCCACTGTTCGGCGTATATCTATCACACCAGACAGGAGTTAATTCAATTAAGTGACTATTTATAGAGCTAGTTTATCTCATATTTCTATGCTGTTGGGGAATCTGAGATGTACTGATGATTGTCCTTTAGACGTCATAGATCGTGGACCTGATATGAAACATGAACTCACTCAAATATAAAGAATAATCCACTTGTGATGAGAATAAGGCCCAGGGTTAGGGGTAGGACCCCAGTCTGTCGGGCCGCTATGATCCGTCCATCGCAGTAGAAGCGATTCTTCCCGGGGAAAACTTCCCACTTCCTCCTGGGTCTCTTCGGCTCCTCTCTCCTGTCACCGTCGTGTCCCTGGTGAGGCGGAGGGGTCGGGGTGGGCGTCGGAAGTGCCTGGGGGTCGATTTGTTGATACTCGCAGCTCTTCATGGTTTATGATGAAGTTTGGGTGCTCTGTCCCATTTGGCCAGCGGTGGACAGCATCACCGACGCCCGTGTTTGAGGCGGCTGGAGGATGCAAATGTCGTCAATCCACGGAGACAACAAGCTAATCCTACACCGTGGATGTCCTGTTGTAAATAACAGCCCGTGCTTGAAATCACATCCCTGTAACTCCCCATGCTTCTTCGCTTATTCCTCTTTAAGTCTATTTCCAGAAAGTCTTCGGCTTTGACCCACTGGTCATCGTTAGCTTGTTAGCTGAGCCATTCACACGAGCCAGCTGAGCCAGCTGCGGACTGTTTAACATCAGTAAACCCAAAATACCGTTACCGCTGCTAGCTTGTTAGCTCGCTCGTCTTCCACATGTTAGCATACCTTTAAGATTATCTCCAAAGCTGCTATATGCGTAAATTAAAAAGAGCGATAAAACTTCGTAATTACTGAATGAATATTAATCTCATAACAAGAGTCCCCACACCTTCGTGACTAGTGTTCGTTAGCTACGCTGTCATACACCGAGTCGTCCGGTCAAACGGTTGTCAAACGGTTGTCAACGTTAACACAAAGGAAAGGTGCATTTCCGGTTAAAGTCCTTTCAAAATATATATTGTATGAAAGCATTCAATTTTAGGCAGCCTATGATTATGATAAAGGCAGTCATAAGAAAATACATATCCACAGAAGTTATGGAAATATTCCACGCGCTTTCCTTGTTTAATTTTTCCCCATAAATGTCAAAAATTGCCAAAACGTAGACCTACTACATCCGGTAAATTGGCGGCCATTTTGGGTGACTTGACTAATGTTAATCAAGCAAGGAAAAGCTGCGGAGCTCAGATCCGTTGCAAGTCAGACCCATCCCTCCCAGTGCATCTGGGAAAACACGTCAAACTAATGTTCAGGTCTTATATGACAAGTCTCCGAGCTTCATACACTGAGGAGCAACATCAAATGAAAGCATCTCTAAGGGCATCCTTCATCCACAATATGACCGTTTGCAGTGTTGGACAAGTTACTCTCAAAATGTCATTATTACACATGAACTAAGCACAAAAAGTAAGGGAATTTGTGTTTGGTAGATTATTTCTTTGTTGTAACAATGCTTCTTGGCAGTGAATCTTATACTGTTGGAAAGTCTGTGTATTTCCCTTTTAAATGGTGCCACATTTGTACAGAACATGGGTTTGTGGGATGAGCAGCAGAGCTGAGTATGTGGGTTGCACCCATGAAAAATTTGCGAAATCTGCTCTCCTGATGCCAAACAGCTTTTTTTTTGTTGCTGGTGACTCTTGTTTGGTGTTGTTTGATGGATTGGACGATTGAAGTCTGAAGAAACAAGACATATTGGCAATTTAACAATTTATTCATTTAACAAACAGGAGCCTCATAGCGTTTACATGTAGTGGTTTTAGTGAAAATGCATATCAGTGATTCATTTGTAACACATTTCAGCATGTAAATACAAAATTAAATTTATAATTATTGTTATGACCTCCAGCATGCCTTGGGGCGGTTTGCAGCCAAGTGTGAAGCAGTTGGGATGAGAGTCAGCACCTCCAAATCTGAGGTCGTGGTTCTCTGTAGGAAACTTGTGGATTGCCCCCTCTGGGTTGGGAGAGAGTTACTGCCTCAAGCAAGGGAGTTCAAGTATCTCAGGGTCTTGTTCACGAATGAGGGAAGAATGGAGCGTGAGATGGATCGATGGTTTGGTGCAGCTTCTGCAGTCGTGGTGAAGAGGGAGCTGAGCTGGAAGGCAAAGCTCATCCGGAGGGAGCTCGGAGTAGAGCCGCTGTTCCTTCGCGTCAAAAGGGGTCAGTTGAGGTGGTTCGGGCATCTGAACAGGATGCCTCCTGGGTGCTTCCTGCTGGAGGTGTTTCAGGCACGTCCCACTGGTAGGAGGCCCCGGGGCAGATGTGGAACACGCTGGAAGGATTACATATTTCATCTGGCCTGGGAACACTTTGGGGTCCCCCAGGGGGAGCTGGAAAGTGTTGCTGGAGAGAGGATGGATGGATGGAATTATTGTTATTTAATAGGGGAGGTATCTCCATAAGCCTTTTTTGGCTTCTAACCTCTCTTGTAATATGTTTAAACTTTTTAATATTTTTTTTCTGTCTTTTCTATACACACTGACCTAGAAAAGCTTATTAATGCTTTTGTATTCTCGCGCCTCGACTACTATTATCAGTAAATCTTCAGTAGCTCGGCTTCAACTAGTACAGAATGCTGCAGCTCCAATTTTAACTGGGACAAATCGAAGGTCACATATCACCCCAATTCTATCCTTGCTCCACTGGCTGCCACTTAACTTCAGAATTGATTCCAAGATTATTTTAATATCTTAAAGCTCAACATGGTTTAGCCCCAGTTATGTAGCTGAGTTTCTGACGTCCAATGCTCCAAGTTGTGACCTGAGATCCTCAAGCCTACCCTCACTAGTCACTAAAGGTGACCAGGCTTTTGCCATCAAGGCCCGAGACTCTGGAATTCTCTGCCTGAGTAGATTAGGCTAGCTAGCACATTACCCATTTTTAAATCATTGCCTTAAATATTTTTATAGGAAAGATTTCCCTTTTAATGCCTGATTTGTACTTTTGATTTGCAACTTTTGTGTTTTATTTCCTTTTGTTCTATTTTTGCCTCGTACACACTTCTTTTCTCAGCGCTTAATTTTTTTTTTTAAAGATATTGTAATATTAGTGTCGTCTTAATTTCATGCTCTTTGTGCAGCACTTTATAACCTTGTTTAGACAAGCGCTATACAAAAAAATATTGTTTATTGTAGGCTCTATGTACAAAAACTAAACTGAACTAAATAATCCTACACTCTGGACATTAAATACATAAGTTAGTATCATGGTTATGTAGTTTTTAAACAGTACTTTGCCTTAGAAATCATTGCAGTGTTTGCTCTTCTTCATGCAGACAGAACTCGGCATTGCACAGGAAATAATGCCAAAATAAAGGTCTGTAAATGTTAACCGTTGGTTTTAGGTGCAGGAGATTTATCTCGCCGTGTAAATGTTTTATATGATGGTGACCCCCTTGGTTGATTGCTACATGATTTACATGCCTTTGCGGTTTAATTTCACCGTTGTAAATACGTAAAATACACAATTACACGGTAAAATCGGAGTAACATTTAACTCGCTTTTTATTTTGTAAGCATTAACCGGAAGTCCAGCCTCTCGTTGTAGCTACCTGGAGCTTTTTCTCCACCTTGACGCTCAGGTACGGATTTAGTCGAAAACTTTACTGAAACTGACATTTTCGAGCGGAGATAATATATGGGACGTTGAAAATGGATTAAAAACTGTCATGTTTGATGTAAGGGGACGAAGACAACATTAATTCGGAAGTAGGTTGGCGGACGCACCGTGTACACTGTGAGTAATGTTTACTAAGTCCTCTAATGGAGGAAAGAGCCGCGATGACAAGTCGCCATGAAAGTGAAAATATTTTTTATACACGACAGAGCTTGTGGCTTCATGTGTGTCAAACGGCAGCCTGACATTAAAGTTAAGTCTAATTAATTGTAGATGAAATACATGTGGGAAAAAACTGTAAAATATTGCTTTCATTTCAGTTGTTTGTTCATTAGCTGTGGCTAATAACTACATGATTACTGTAAACATCCGTCCCAACACATACGCCAGACTGTATTTGAGAATATGGCCATTTTAAGATTTTTATGCTCTGGATTAATATTTGTACCTGGTAAAAACATAACTGAAGTTAACTTAAGAGTCATGTGAGATTTGTCTCCAATACGGCATGCGTGCGACCTTCAAACAGGTGTATGATCAGCCTGTATCAAAAAAGAAAGACAAAATATGCAGGGCTGCTGTAATATAGTCAAGCAATCAAGGGTGACATTAAATGCCAAGATTTTTAAATTGAATTTGGTGTGTGCTTTGATTCAGATTCACAGTGTAAACACAGGAGTTTGCATGCAGCAGTTTGCTGTTTTTGTAATATATATACATATATATATATATATATATATATATATATATATATATTTAACATTTCAGTGTAATATTTTGGTCCTCATTTAATAGTTGCAATGAATCAATTCAAATTAAAAACAACCAGAGTTCACCAAAGTGCCGTACAGTAAAACAAGTCAACTAACATAATATGGTAACAGCAGTGGAGAGGAAATATATGTAATAATAACAGCATGATATGATTACTGTAAGAATTACTCATTCCTCATCACACGCCGTCCTGTCACACCAGGAACTATTTGAGAATATGGCCACTTAAAGGGGAAGTTCCATTTTTTTTACAACCTGGACCTTATTTCTGGCATTAAATACTCACCCAGATTAGTTTGGTGTCATTTGGAGTCCTTCGGAAGATATTTAGATCTGCGAGAGCCGCGTACATCCATATAGTGGGAATGATCGGGGCACCGACAATGAGGCTCTAAATAACACATTATCTGCTGCAAAACTCGTTCATTTCACCAATATGTTTTTATGAATCGCTAGAGTTGCTTGTCATCATCATCCGGGTCATTTATACTGACCTACTAACCTCTGCAAAAAAAAAAAAAATCAGAGGCAATTCGTAAAGACAATCCTCTTTACCACCGAAACGTTCACCTTTCTGTTTCTCACTTTTTGTCACTGAGCACTATGTAATAATAAATTCACGTTTTGCATAAGAAGTGCCTCTGCTTTTTGTGCAGTGTGCGGGCCGTTCTACACAAGCGATGAGAAGAAACTAAAGAAATGTAAATTCTCATAGTTATTTACTTATCAAGCAAACAAATTCAAGGAAAATAAACAATTTATGCATGTGTGTAGGCTACTTACTCAATCGAAAGTTGCCCGTTCGGTCCTGCAGGCTTTGGCTGGGTCTTCCAGTTTACTTTCAGGACACGAAAAAAAGTCTCTACAACAGCCCGGCTGATCATAGAAGTGAAATCCTCTGTAGTTGTGAGACAGTCATTTCTGGAGACATCCAGACGTGTATCTCCTGGCTTCAAATCCCACTCGGAGTAACAAAGGCATTCCTCCTCTGTTGGCATAGTGGAACATTGTCCATAAGAACACCACCAGTTAGCATCTATTCTCGGACGTGCAGCGGTTTGTTGTTCTCTGGCCAGCTGTAAGGACGTCCATCATATTCAAAGTCGTCGTCCACAACCTCAAAATCTGACAAATATTCAGCCATGTTTCAAAAAACTAAAAAATTCCAGCTGTAAACAGAGCCGTGCTGCGGGTGTGCGGCGGCGCGCGCGGCCGACCTGGATGACCACATCCAGGTCGGTCGAGGTTAGTAGGTCAGTATAAATGACCCGGATGATGATGACAGCCAACTCTAGCGATTCATAAAAACATATTGGTGAAATGAACGAGTTTCGTGGCAGATAATGTGTTCTTTAGAGCCTCATTGTCGGTGCCCCGATCATTCCCACTATATGGATGTACGCGGCTCTCGCGGATCTAAATATCTTCCGAAGGACTCCAAATGACACCAAACTTATCTGGGTGAGTAAACAACCGTATTTAATGCCAGAAATAAGGTCCAGGTTGTAAAAAACGGAACTTCCCCTTTAAAGCTTTTTATGCTTTGGATTTATACCTGGTAAAAACATAACTGAATATATATGCAAAACATAAGAGAAACAACATAACAAACCTCCAGAACATGCACAAACAAATGAGTGAAAGGATAAAACAGAAACCTTAAGGACAATCAAAAGCCTGAGAAAACATGTTGGTCGTCAGTTTAGATTTAAACGTGTCCACAGAGTGGGAGCACTTTATTGGAAAGGGTCAACTGTTCCAAAGCTTTGGGGCGGCTGCTGCTAAGGCACGATCGCCCTTCCGCCTTTGCCTTTATACAGAGCATTACAGTAATCCACACAAGAGGAAATCCAGGTATTCATGACTGTCTTCAGGTCATCAAACGGGAGGATCAGTTTGAGTTTGGGAATATGAAACATACAGGTTCAGTTTTAGAAATCCCCCATGACATCATACAGTGAATAGTTAATTGTGTGTCTCCAGAGAACCAGTCGGGCTACTTTACCTGCCACCTGGGGATAGTAGTTTCACATTTGTTTTGGAGAAAAATGCCCTCAGGTGGCTTTAAGTTATTTTAGATTTGATAACTGGTTTTTAATGATGCCATTGCAACACCATCTTACCATTCAGTTATACCTCATTTAACTGTATTTTCCTTCATGCTTGTTCAGACCTTGGAGGCAGGAAGTCATGTCCGCCGGCGGCACTGGCAGTCTGAGACGCAGCTCAGGGCATGGCAGCAACAGGCATGCACCCAGCCGGAGCAGCAGCCAGAGGTCGTCATATGAGGAGCGCTGTGTGGACCCAGTGGAAGACAGGCTCCCGACCCCAGAGCCAAAACCAGTCCACAAAGCTAACCTGAAAGATGCTAATGGAAAGGAGTCTGAGACCATTGGCTTCATTCCTGGCTCAGCTGACCCCCCCTCTACGACACAAACCTGCAATCCCTGCGCTCCTCCAAGCAGCTGTAGGACCTTTGTGTGCAGCGTGCTCACCTGTGGCCTGTATAGGGTCTGCCAGCGTTCCATCCTTGCCCCATGCCTGGCGCCAAACGAGAGCTCCCCAGACGAACCAGAGAAGGTGAGCCTCCAATCTGTGACCCCAGGAGACAACAAAGAAGAGGACGGCACAGACTGGCTCGGGGATGTCCGCATTGCTGGAGTCATAGTTGACAGTCCAAGAGAGTGTTTAGTTGCTGAACCCAAATCTACACCATATGTGCCCCCATCTATGTCTCGAACACAGCCCAGCCATCCATCCCTGCATGAGTCTATGGGGTTTGATGACTGGGAGGATGGCGAGGAGGACGTGGACTCTCTGATCACTAAGAAGCTGCTGGAGCTCTACTCTGAATATCAGATTGAAGAGTTGGTCAGGTGCACCTCAGACTCTGTGTTTCTGAAGAAGAGCAAGGCCATCAACCAGCTCATCAACTCACTGGCAGAGGAGCACAAAATGGACGAGCAGGAGGCAGAGTGTCGGCTGGTGCGAGGCATCATCCGCATCAGCACTCGGAAGAGTACAAAGAAGAGGCCGCACGTCTCCAGGATGGACAGGACGCTGTCGGACAGCGGGAATGAGACGATGAGGGAGAGCGATACCTTTTCATTTAGCAACAACAGTAAGTTGTTTTTCTCATCTTAACTCCAAATATTTCAGCATTGCCTTTGATCCCAGAATTGCTGTTCAGTCAACAAGTAACCATCACTCTCTTTTGTTTCCTAAAGATGACTACAAATCAAATCCAAACATCCAAATATCAGAACTGACCTCCTCTGACAAGTGTGCCAGAGAGATGTGGAGGACCAATGGAGGTAAGAAATCTGTCTTTATTACTGGTACACTCATGTACTTCATACTCTTGTTTTTAATGAAAATGGCATGTGCAATGGTAGGTTGAATAGTGTGTCATACACTTATTTTATTTCCAGTAGTTTTGTCAGTGACCTTGAACAAAGTTTTGTTTTCCGTAACCTTTGCTGTTACAGCAGGGGAAGTCTGACATGCATGTGTGTGCCAACAGTGGCTGCCCACATAGTACTGACCGAGCATTGTGTACCAGAGTTTGACTTCCTGATAAATTCTGTTTCAGTTTTTAATATCCATTTATTTCTGGTGAGACAAAGATATATCAAAAATATTTGTCCGATGTCGCAGTATAATAAACGTGTTAGATAGCATGTCTCTATATGCAGGTGCAGGGCTGTAGCCTGAATTTTAAAACCAATAATAAAGTATTGAGTCTCTCAAATGCACCCTGATGTCTAGATTTGTTTTTTTTATTTTCATATTTAATTTATTCCGTATATCACATAAAATTCCTTTAAAACTCCATGACCCCAAACAAAGGTCTGAATCAATGGTCCTCAAACTTTTTCTGTCAAGCCAGAAAATAAATAAAAGTCTTACTCTCTGCACATACATCAAATTAAACTGGCCCAAGCTGTCAGAGGTTTTAGACACAGAATACAGAAATCTCTCTCACTATAGTGACTACAGGGAACATGAGAGAAGGATTGGCTTTCTCATATTTCAGGTATGACTGAAATCTTTGCTGGACATCCCCTGTTCTTCTTCCCTGTCAAACATTTGCATACCTGGTTTTTGATTGCCCGTCAAGCATCAGAGTAACCTTGTATGGTTTTTGTTTCCTCAGGAATCAGTTGTTTTTTTGCCACTTTTTTATCCCTTAGTCATGCGTGCACTAGATGGTGGCTTGGTCTGCATATTTGTGTCAGAACCCGAGCCCGAGAGAGTAGTAACCGGGCCTGGACCAAGTCTGACACACGTTCTACTTCTTATGTTCGAACCATACCCAAGCCCGATGCAGTTCATGTGTTGTAACTGAAGCACTGAGTTTGTCCCTGTCACATTATTGTTATTACAGTGTTCAGCTTGCCTGTATGCCTTAAATACCTATATTACCTAATATAGGTAGGTATATACCTAATATTACCTTAGATATTGAGTCTTACTATTGCCGTGTAGGGCTGCAACTAACAATTATTTTCATTGTTGATTAATCTGTCGATTATTTCTTTGATTAGTCGACTAATCATTTCATCGAATAATGTGTTAAAATGTTGAAAAATGTCGGTCTGTCTCTCCCAAACCCAAAAATTATGTCATCTAATGTCTTGTTTCGTACTCACGCCAAAGGGTTTTAGTTCGCTGTCATGGGAGAGTGTGTAAAGCTGCCAATATTTGAATGTAAAAAAGTGTAGTACTTTTCTATGAAAAATGACTCAAACCGATCGACTACTAAAATAGTCATAGATTATTTTAATAGTCAATTAGTCATTGATTAGTCGTTGCAGCCCTATTGCCGTGTGTCAAGTCTTCATCTCCACAGACTCTTCTTGAACTGTAAACGCTGTTAACTAAACCATCATGGTCTATTTGGAGTTATCGTGGAGGAAGGTTAAAGCATCCAACCTGGATGGCTGTTTCTCCCAGTATTGCTTAAGTCCCATTTGCTGCGTCTACTGCTGCTGCTGCTAGCTGGAGAGGCCAGAATGTCCCGCGCAGGTACACCAAACTTCGGGTAACATTAGGTGATGAAATGTTTTGTTTTACCTCCTCCATCATTAGCTAGCTAACATTAACTTACATGAATATTTACCAAAAACTGCAGTTCCGCAAATGGCCACTTGAGGCCGCCTCAAACAGCCAGTCAGTCACCACACACCCCCGTGTTAAAATGCCCAACTTTTTAGCAGAAATTAACATGTGTACAGCCTGGTACAAAAAACAGTTTTGGTCTCTGTAGCTAATTTACCCGTTCATGACAACTGTATGGGGGTGAAGTTGCAAGAGGGGAGTGCTAGCAGCGTACATGTTTGGCCCAAGTCTGAAAATGATCTCCTGATTTTCATAATCTTTCCAACATATTTTTACCTCTTGAAATTAGAATATCCTAGACATGAGTGCTTAATGATTTCTGGTTCTCTGGCACTGTAAATAGGGTGAGCAGAATTAATGCTTAGTTCCCTCTCCAGATCAACGCTGAGGAATGACCTTGTTTTTCCTTGTCTTTTTTAAAGGTCACACTTCCAGTTCTCAGACAGCCTACTCGCCCTCTCACACAGAGACTAATTCTTCAGGTGTCCCACTGATTCGCACCTCTGTGAGAACATGAATCCTGCTCCACGCTGGTGATCTATGCTTGAATTATTTGTCATGCTGTGTCCACAAGGTCACATATGGGACGTTGAAAGGCGACACTACTTGCACAGGAGTCTCTGGCTGAGCCAAGCTCTTTGTAGAGACCATGGCTTTGCCGTGGAAAAAGAAAATGTGAAAATTCACATTGTCTGAAGGACTTCAGTGAACTCAGGGCTCTGTGTGTAGATATTTATGCTTGATGAATATTGTGTGTATATTGGAAGGATGGCTTGATGGAGAGCTTACCCTGCAGGCAGATATCAACAGCAGCTCTTTATGGCTCTTATTGTATCTCGATTAACCGTCCCCTCGTCCTTGAAGGAGAACTGAGTTGTGTTCATGAAACCTGATTTATTTTGGCTGGTCAGGTGATTCTGCTGTTTTTATGCAAAGGATGTGTGGATTCAGTTATGTTAGGTTTTTTTGGCACATTTCATAATGTCATTATAATAGATTTGATTTTAAACTGATTTGTGTGATTTAAAACTGTATAGAACGCTATGTATCATATTGACAGTCAGTGATTCTTGATGAATGATCAGAAATGTCTCATTTATGTAAGAGGCATAGTGGCATCAGTGTGAAAGGATGAAGTAACTATATTTGGCTAGAAGAAAATCCTGAGTTTGTACGTGTGCCTGGTAGTATACTAGAAATAAGAATGAAGTCTGTCCAAAGAACATTTTGACATTTTGGAATATTCGCTTATTTGCGGAGAGTTAAACACTGCAGCTCAGCATAAAGACTGGAAACACGAGGAAACAGCTAGCCTGTTCCTGTTGCTAAGCGAAGCTCAACACGTTATGTTTTGTTTGTTTATTCGACTCAGAAACCAAAGGGTAAAAACTACAAGCTGTGGGTTTTTCAGAGAGTTATTCACTGGACTGTCTTTCGGCCACAGTTTGTCAGTTTTACAGTTTGGTTTCTATCAGCAGAGGTGTGGACTCAAGTCACATAACTTGGACTCGAGCAAGACTTGAGTCACAAATTTCATTACTTTAGACTCGACTCGTGACTTGACTTGGTCTTGAGCCTTCTGACTTAAAAAGACTCAAAGTCATCAGTTGTTTAAACCAATATGACATCATCCAGAGAGTTGAGATGCAACTTGTTTAAACAAATAATTAATTCATTTTCTGTAACAGTTTATCCAGTTAGGGGTCGTGGGGGGCTGGAGCCTATCCCAGCTGACACTGGGCGAGAGGCGGGGTACAACCTGGACAGGTCACCAGACTATCACAGGGCTGACACAAACGCCCCTTTTACACTTCCAGATTTTCCGCGAATGTTGGGCCGTTTTGCCGGCAAGCTGCGAGCGTTTAGACACACAGAGCTGGATTGAAGAGTTGATCCGAGGTGCCCAATTTTCCACCTCATAGGGTAGACATATTGGCGAAACCCTGTTAATTTAAAAAGACCGAAGCAGCCTTCCACAACGGGAGGGGCTGCTGATGACTTATGGGAGGAGCTGTTGATGACGCCACACGTGTGAGCCACTGGCGGTGGATAAACAGGAAACAGCTGATAGCAGGAATTAGCGAGCAGCTAGTAGCAAGAGGGAAACACAAACCTGACAGACACTGTAAAGATGAGCAACTGGGGAGACAAGGAATTGCGCGCCCTCCTTGTCCTCGCAAACGAAGAGGCCATTAACCGTCAGATGACGGGGACGGTGAAGAACGGGCCGACTTACAAGAGAATCGCCAAAGGACTGACCAGCCACGGCTTCCCTCCCACGTCACTGTTTACGTCACAAGCTGAGCGACACGTTTTGTTACTTGCTCATGCCCCCCATTGCCCCGAAAAAGGCGCATTCTGTATAAACAAAAGTAGGTAGGCGGCATTTTGCTGCACTCCCCGATTTTGTTTTTATACTGCCAATGCTGAAAGAAGACTGATTGGGCTTTCCTGCAAATTTGCATAATTCCTGTTTAAAAGGGCTATAGAGTCACCAATTAACCTGCATGTCTTCGGACAGTAGGAGGAAGCCGGAGTACCTGGAGAAAACCCACGCTGACATGGGGAGAACATGCAAACTCCGCACAGACTTGATTCTGGACTTTTCTGTCCTGACTTGGGACTTGAGTAATATGACTTGAGACTTACAAAACAATGACTTGGTCCCACCCTTGCTTATTATAAATTCTATATAATATGTTAATACATGAGCTTTGAAGGTCTTGATGGGAGTATGTTGTTACCTGTAGACAGGGTCATGCTAGCTGTTTCCAGTCTTTATGCTAAGATAAGCTAAGCTAAGCTAATCAGCTGGTGGCAGTAGCTTCATATTTAACACACAGATATGAAAGTTGTTCTTATGGAAAGAAAATAAGTAAATAATATCTGTTTTTGTCCCTTGAGAAAGACGAGCAGGAGGCTACAGTAAACATAAGTGGACCTTGAGTTAAGATTTTTCTTGTGTCAAAATTTTGTTGTTGTTTTTTTTCTGTTGTCACGTTTGTGATGTTCATACAGTGTGGAGTGTAATCTCACTTTTTCTTTGAAGCAGATAATTGTTTGTGTAATAACATGAAGCTGATATGAAGCAGAAAGCTTTGGTGTTTGATAGTTGCTGTTTGTGGCCGTTCTGTCTGCTACTCACGTCTCAGATTGCGAGACGTTATGAGAGCTGGTGTGAAGCTAGTCTTCGGGTTGTATCATGCACTATAACTATTAATTTATTCGTGTCATTATCCAAAGCTTATGAATGAAGTAAATGTCTGTTTTCTAACCGCAACATGCAGGCTGTGTTTGCTCCTGGGTGCTGATGGGAATTTGATCAGCTGGTTTAGTATGGTTTAACTGTCCAGAGTACAATCTTGTCAGCCAGGATCTGTCCTGTTGTGCCTTATTTTAATTCTAAGTAGGTAAATGATGCAGTAGTGTGTAAGGAATCTTGCTGCAGCATCAGGTGGTTCTGATGTGAAACTGGCTGCTGTGGTTTTAACCAAAAGGCAGAAAGTGCATCTAGACTATAAAGTGATCAACGTATCAGTGTCATTAAAACTGTACCTTTCCTATTATACTACTTATTACACTAAACTGGTTTAATTGAATGCTGAAGCTATTGTTTTCATTTGCACATTAGATTTTCTCAGAAGGTTTCCTAAATTCCAAAGCGTAATGCTTGGGCCTCTCACCACGGCGTGGTACTCTGCAATATGTTGGCAGGTTCTTATCTTGACTGTAACGCATCTTTAAGTTGATGTCTCATTGTAAAAGCAATAAATAAATGAAGTGAAACAAAAAGAAAGTGTCTGTTTGTTGTTTGCAACGTTTGGCCACACGAGGGAGTCAGAGTATGCATCTTTTTTTAACACCTCCACCTCCAGAGTCAGGAAACAGGCATCACTGCAGACCCCAGTTTCTTTCCACAGGCCGTCACTATGATGTCAGAAATAATCCCTGTGCAAAAACCCTTTAACACCAAACACCCACTTTATGGATTTTTTATGGACTTCCTAATATGAATTTTCAGCACATGCACTTTATAACTGTACCGGCATTGGTGCAATAGAATTTCACTAACTATATAATGTTGTCCCCAGCTCAGCTACACTGTCAGCTCTGTCATTATCATGTCTTGTTGTTATGCCATGCCTTATTCTCCTCTGTTATACTTCTACTTGCTTTGATGTTCTTCCCTTTCTCTCTTCTCTTTCTCTCCCTGAACACCTACCTGCCAATGGGACAAGGGATGGAAATTAGCCGCTTGGCTACAATCTCTTACATATTTACATTGATAATGTTCATTAATATGTTCTGTCCCATTTTTTAAATTTTTAAAAAAAAAAAACAGTAAAGTATATATTTTATAATTTAAATTAAAACTCTAAAGGTATCTGTCAAACGAGATTCAAGCTCCATCTATCCATCTACGTTAATAAGCAGCCTGTTACATTTATCATTCTATATTTAGTCCAGCACCGTTGCTGTTGTTGACACATATTTTGTGTATACAAATATATACGTTTTTATATACTGAGAAAAATATATAATTAAATTACAGTTACTCATCAAAATGTTGATGTGATTACACAGGGTTTACGTTCAAATATATTCTTTTCAGTAAAAAGTTTATATGTTAAATAAAATGTTTTAATATCTGGACATTTTTCAGCTTTATTGGCCAGTTAAATTTTGTTAGAAGGAAAATCAAATTCGTTTGATGACGTAATTTACCTGTAAGATAACCTACATTACATTTTTATCAGGGTAACTAATCTGTAATCTACACTCTAAAAATAATCCACTAGTTCAATTTATTTATGCATTTTTTATTAGTTCCAAGTCTGGCATTACAGAGTAAATCTTACGTGTCTTTAAGAATCTGACAGTTGGTTTAGTTCAACCAACGTGATTTGTTTTGACCTTGAAAAACGTAATTAAGTTGAATCAACTTAATATTTATGCAAAATTTATGGCAATTTTTGGTGGTCAAACTCTTAACTTAAAGTAATTCAATTCCATTCTACTTAAAAATGTCAAAAATGTTTTGGTTTTGACTTCTTAAAATAAGTTTTCAACTGACTAAAAACCTGTTAATGAAAGAAAAGTAATTTTTTATGCTGAAAAACCTATTTTATTTTAGGCATTAGTCCTCATCAGGACACTTGGGAGTGATAAAATCATTTATCCACAAGTGCTGATGTTGATGCTTTCACAGAAGTCATGCACTTGCTGTTCTCAAAACCAGAACTTCACCAAGCTGATGAGGATAATCTAAAGGTTTATGTAATGTTTTAATGTGTATAAAACTTACAACACTCACTCATGTAATGCTTTCTCTTTGCATGTTCAGTGCACGAACAACATCTCTGTTAATAAATGTAACATGTTTGTGTTGCCAATGACTGGTTTGAAGAAGAGCTCTGTGACCAGGCTGTGGCCGACAGTCTGAACGGTGGAGGCTGCTCGAAGGACGAGGCTGAAGCGAGCAGTGTCCTCTGGGTGCAAGAGGTAGATGACTTCTTGAAGAGCTCTCTGAGCTTCCTGTTGGAGGCTGTCGACGAACAACGAGGCGCTCAATCCCTGCACAGCTGAAGCAGATAAAGAGAAGTTTCTTTATAAGCTCATATCACATATCCAACAAAACCATAAGCCAATGAAATACAGTGAATAAAAATGATATTTACCTGGGTTAAACAACAAAGCGCCCTTAAGGTACGCATATTCCTTTGGACTGAGGTCCAGATTCCAAAGCTGATGCAGGCACGCTCTCAACTTGTGGACTCCAGCAAAAGTTGGTTGGTCAGCCTCCTTTGCGGTGAGTCCTGGTCCGAGCAGAATCTGTCTAAGGATACTTGAATTTGGCACATCAGTCACTTCAAACACTATCTTGTCTTGGGCAAGCCCCAGAACAAATAAAGGAACCCAGCAGTGTCTTAACAGTGATGACTGATCTCCTGATGGAAGCTGACTGAAGGACGGTAAACTCCTCACAAAGCAGATGGTTTTGACCAGCACGCTGGAGGCCACTTGGCAGGTGGCCTTTGGGTCCTTCAGGCAAACTGTCCTCCTGTGCTCACAGGGGCAGCTGTATGCTGCCGTGCTAGGGTTCAGTTTGTTGTTGAGATAGGCACTCTCTCTCCCGCTCAAGATGTTATAAAGGATAGTGTGAGGATGCTGATCTCGGTGACCGGAGCATGTTTCTTCCAGAGGAAACATCACGAAGAAAAAAAGTATCCACAAAATGGTTTTGTAAAGAAAAACAGACCTGTGAGCTGCAGAAAGCACAAACGTGTCTCTCCAGTTCACTCCACAAGCTCAGGCCCTGCTGTATTCATCCAGGGTGTCACCTGCTTGCACCAAACTTAGCACTGACCCGCCTTTTTAAGACTCTGCATTTAAGAAGAAAAAAAAGTGACCCTGGACTTCCCATGCAGACGGATCTTGGTTCCCTCCACGTGGAGGCGATAAGGCTAGTTAAACTCAGCAGCTGCACAGGGAAGGGAAATACAAAGCAGGTGGGGTGAATGACATTTATCATGTTTACCTCAGTCATTAACTCAGCCAGTACCAGTCTATCAAGGACTGACAGGGTCAATGCACAGTCTGCCACCTGACCTGTGCTCCAGTTACACCTTGGAGCTGCATCATGAAAGGATACAATGATTTTTTTTTATAGGTCTTTATGTTTACAACTGTGCTGCTTCTTTTTAAAATGCCTTGATTTTCTCTGTCATTTAATTCAGTAGCACCTGTGGTTATCACTTCCTTATCACTGATCTATAGTAGCACTAAAGCTAATTGTAATTTACAGCATACTGTTAATAATACTGTGACTCATAACGTCTTCAGATACTTCTTTAGATTTAATGTGGATTATGATGGATGTGTGTCAAATAAGGGAGTGAAAAATGCTGATCACGAGCTCTGAAAACCCAAGATGACGTTTTCAGTTGTCTTGTTTTATCTGACCAAAAAACTCCTCATATATGTTTCACTTTTTTGATTGAAAAAACACATTCATTTTTTAACCCATTATCAAAATTGTTGCAAGTTAATTTTCTGCCAGTGGACTAATTGATAAATGAGCTAATCATTTCAGGTTTAAAATAGAATAGTTTGGTCTCTTTGGCTGCACACTGATTGACTTAAACCAAAAAAAAATACAACTCTGAATTATAAATTAACTTATTTTGAGCTTTTAAGATACAGTATGAGCTGAAATGTATCTGAACAGAACAATAGACTCAGAAAACAAAAAACAGTGCCAGTACAGAAAAAGGACAACAATAAAATTAAATTGAAATTAAAATAAAGACGTGAGTGGATGTTACAGAAGGTTCATTTGAGAATTTTGAAGATATTGCATGCATTTATTGTTTTGACGGCGTTTTTATTTTGTGAGGGAGAAACTGTCAACAAGAATTGGTCCATCTCTTCATAAATACAAAAATTAATTAATTAAAATAAATTAATTTCCTAAATTTACGTTTGTGATTGTGAAATTTGGCGAGAAATAAAATTAGATTAATAAGGAAAAAAACATTAATATATTTGTTACAATAATCATAGCACCAAGTACCTATGTAATATAATTTTTTTTATTGTATTGTGGGAATTGCACACGTTTTTGTTAAGTTTTAAAATTATTATATAGTAATTTAAGATGATATTTGCAGTAAAATCAAACTTGTTTCGTTTCCTCTCTAGAAAATTCTTCCTGGGCGCCTCAGTTGGTGCCCGAGCGAAAGCTCTCAGCTAATTGGATATTGTAGCTGTCATTTAAAATCTCTTCGTCCGATTGGGCAACTGTAGTGTAGGCGGGGTTTGTTTCCAGGAAGTGAGCAGCGTGACTACGGGCCTCACACTGTCGCTAACTGAACTTTTTGCTTGTCATTCGCACAGCAAACATTTTACTCAGCCGTTTATTAATCCATCAAAATGGGCGACGACGAGGAAAAGTATGACGGCATGTTACTTGTGATGGCGCAGCAACACGAAGGAGGAATACAAGAGGTATGTTAGTGTGTCGCTAACGTGTCTGAGCTACCGTGCTAATGATTAAGCTAATGTAGCTAGCATGTGTGCTAGTAGGCGCACCTCGCTTACAAGCATTCGCAGTAAGATAAAGGAGGTGTTATAAATTATTGTACAGGTAATTATATAATGTTCAATAGGCTCTTTCACTATACAGACCATAACCTTGCGTCTCCATTCAGTAGGTTACACGGTTGAATTTGGTTTACATGGGTACAACATATTAAATAAATGTCATTTTTGTACCTGCTAACCTCATTTTATAGGGTTTATTTTCCTTGAAGAGAATTAGGAATTGTTCTTCCACCTTTTTTTAATAAAAGTAGACAGTTTGGATTATTAGAGGGTTTAGACAGATGAGAATGTGGAAGGATGTGGATTATCCAATGCAGTAGTTTGCCATATTACATTTAATCAGATGAGACAGTTATGCTAATAACAGGAAGTTACAGAGGATGGGCAGAAGAAATTGAGGATTTAATGTTCTGCAAGCTAGCCATGAATCTGATAAACATAGAGGGACTGTGATATAGTCCAGTCATGCCAATAATGCCCAAGTCCAAATTGATTTGTTGGATGGAATTTGTGACAGCCTCTTTTTCTCTCAACAGTTAGTAAACACATTTTTCAGTTTCCTCCGCCGCAAAACTGATTTCTTCACTGGTGGTGAACCCGGTGCTGCAGAGAAGGTGAGCAATGTCGCTGCAGCTTCTGGGACATTTGGGGTTTGCGTACCATACTATGTTCTGAAAGAAGTATACTTCCATTTATGACTCATTTCTGTCAATCTCTTTTTTCTTTCAGCTAGTCAAAGATGCTCTCGCCCACCACAGCCAGCTAGCGCTGAAGTCACAGAACGAGAAGCTGAAGAAACAGGAGCGGGAAAAGAAAGAAAAAGCCGAACGAGCTGCCAAGCTAGCAGCAGAAGAAGAGAGGAAGAAGAAGATGGACGACGGTCCCAGAATTCAGGAGCTGACTGATGAAGAAGCAGAGAAACTTCAGTCAGAACTTGACAAGGTGGAATCTGGGAGCCTTGATACTCAGTCACATGTTGAATCATTCTGTTATGAATATGACTTGATTTATTTGTGTTATCTGTTTTAGAAAAAGAAAGAAGAGGAGAGAAAGGAGAAAGCAGCAGCAAATGCAGAAAAGGCGTCTGACAAAGTAGAAAAAGAGAAGGGGGTGAGTGAACAGTTGGATAGTTCTGGAGTGAAATATTGAGTCTAGAGTCTAATCTGTGTCTGACACTCATCTTAATTTCTATATCCCCAGTCTGACTCAGAAGGAGAGGAGGATGAGAAGGACAAAGATAAACTGAAGCCCAATGCAGGAAACGGAGCCGATCTGCCAAACTACAAGTGGACACAATCCCTGTCTGAAGTTGATGTGAGTGCCAAAGACCTAACACTTCTGTATAGTTTCTCCCCAGCCTCTAACGCCAGGACCACAGTCCGGTGTCGCAGGACCTCCTGCTTTTTATTTCACACAGCCTGCATTAGGTCAGTGTCGGCTCATCTAGAGATTCAGAGTCTCGCCTGTCACATTGGCATCATTCCAGCAACTTTAAACCTTTCATTACAGTCTCAACATCATGATATTGTAAAATAAATGTTTATTTTTAACTTAACACTCCTGTTTCTGTTTCAAATTAAAGCCCTCTAGTGTTTCTGTGGACAGAATCCTTTCACTTGTTAACACAAGGCTTTTAAATGAGGCAAACTCAGTGTAGAAAGATAGGAGCCAGCAGCAGCAGTGCTGTCTGTGTGGACACCACATACTTTGAAGCAAGGTCACAATCAGGCTCAGATCGAGGCAGGCGGTGGGACCCAAATAACGTCAATTCGAGGGGAGAGTGCTGACACGCATCCACAATTGAGAAAAGCAGCCTTTCCTCTCATCCACTCCACATCCTGGCTGCTGTATCTCAATTACGTCTCCTGTCTGTGTGTCATGTTCAGTGTGTGCTAAGGGTGTGACATCAGTTGACTTGTGCTTTGGACTTTACTTATCGTGCAGAAAGTCCGGGACTAAAAGCTTATGTTGCTGTCAAAATTCCCCCTCATGCCCATCCCCTAAACTTTTACAGGCATTCACCTCAGTCAGTCTTTGCTAGACTTGCAGCTTTGTGTCTATCAAACATTTTTACACATGACATGAACTTTGTGTCATTGTAGTTTTGATAGCCGTGAATAAAACTGGATTTAAGTATACATTAAAACATCTTCCTACAGCTGGTAGTGCCTTTCGATGTAAAGTTCCGCATTAAGAGTAGAGATGTCGTGGTGGACCTCCAGCGGCGCTCCATCAAGGTGGGCCTGAAGGGACACCCTCCTGTTATTGATGGCCAGCTTTACAACGAGGTGAAGGTAGAAGAAAGCTCCTGGCTCATCGACGATGGCAAAGTTGTTACAGTCCACCTGGAAAAGGTAAGAACAGACCTCCTGTGTCTTCATCAGTGGGAAAGCAAATGAAAGAACTGCTGAGTTGTTGAGCTGTAATGTATTCTTTGATTTTTTAGATTAATAAAATGGAGTGGTGGAGCAGGATCGTCACCACAGACCCAGAAATTAACACCAAGAAAGTCTGTCCAGAGAATTCAAAGGTAAAGGATGTCAAGCTTAAGGCTTTAGATTTGTTCTACCTGTCATAGATCTGCAGCACCAACTTCCTGCCCCATCCTAACTGTGTGTTCTTCCTGCTGAGCAGCTGTCAGACCTGGACGGGGAGACGCGTGGTATGGTAGAGAAGATGATGTATGACCAAAGGCAGAAATCAATGGGCCTGCCGACATCTGAAGAGCAGAAGAAACAGGACATTCTTAAAAAGTAAGTTTCCAGTGTTGCATCACTGCCAAATAATCCACCTGTTGACGTTAGCTCAGTTGTTATCATGAAGACCTTTTTTATTCTGTCAGCTGACACCTTTAGTGTTTTTACTGTCTCCAAAGCAGACACTGTACTCAGGGTCAGTTTAACAGAAGCTTTATGATGTATAAAGATTTTATAAGAAGTGAATTTGAAGGCTCCCTTTCTAGTTTTGCTCTCTGTGTTGCGTATTTCTGCTCAAGGCCAGGCTCGCCTGCTGTAACTGCAGGTAATAAAAGATAGTGTGGTGTTTGTACCAGCCTCTGCCATCCACAGACGTGACCCAGTTCAAGGAGACACATTGATCTGAGCAGAAATGAGTTGGAGTCTTTCACTCTACACCATTTGTGTTGCTGTCTCACAGCACAAGCAGTGCCGAAACCAGCTCTTTTCAAATCCTCGTTGTTATGGTGGTACTTGGTAACTCAAGTACGATACCTGATAGAAACCCCAGAGTAATACTTTTTAAGTGCACCACAGCACTTTAAAAGTATTACTTTGCAGGTTTTAGCGTCTTAACTACAAACTGTGTAAATTACTTGTAGCTATTTTTTTGCTTTGCTTAAAATTTGTAATGGATGTTCCACCCTCACCATTTCTGTTTGTTGTAGTGTCTGCAAGTTGCATGGTTTGAGAATCAAAAGATATCTGGAGGTGTGGTGTTAGAAAGTTTACCAAACCTCTTACCCACCACTCATCTCTGCTTGAGGCTTCAATATTCTGCTGCTGCCGTAATGCACCTGAATTTCTGACTGAACTGTCAGTGGTTGAGTTGCATTGTGGGTATTGTAGGTGCCAGGTTTTGCCAAGAAAGAAGAATGCATAAGAGGCAAAATATGATTTCTCTGAATCTGCTGCATCAATTGTGATCGTTTCTTTTCTTTTTTTTTTAACTGTCGATTGTCCAAAAAACGTTGTAGGTCTGCAGAGTTAAATTGGTGGAGTACTCTTTGAATTTGTTTCCATGGTTGAAAGGTGAGAGTTGTCTGACAGAGGGGTGAAGTTTTTAGGGCTGTACCCAAATATTCGGATATTCGAATATTCGTTTCTATAGATAGGTATTCGTTATGAAAATTTGGTATTCGATATTCGTTTTTTTAATTTACTTTTTTTTCTTACATTTTTGGTGCTAAATGTAGTCTTTCTGTTGTTGGTAAATGTAGGTTATCAATAAAAATCAAAACTTTTAAATTGCATTGTTAAAAATGTGAAAATATAGTATAGCCTACCAACTGAGCTTGTGCGCACGGCACGCTTGAGCGCATCCGTCTGAGGCTGTGGATCAATGCCAAGTTTTACCACTTTATCACTATTCCCTCTAACTTGTAGCTGTTTTTTCGTTATCTTTTGAATTTAATATGAATTATGGAACCGTTTTTGTCAACGTTTGTTTCCCCCGTTTTGTACAATAAATTATTGTTTAAAGTTTCAACAAGTTTCTTTTGGAGTGCGTGACACAAGTGTGTTTTGAAAACGACCGCGGACTGTCACCTGCTCAACGCATCAGTACCTTCGGATGCCATGACAGTAATAGCCAATAATGTCAAAATATCATTTACAGACCGATTTAACAGACGATCACTGCTGCCCGACCCGCAGGTCCATTTGCGGGTCCCGCGGGTTACGGGTCGACCCGCGCATCACTACTCAGCTCAGTCTATAAAGGCTGTACACAACAGTAAGGCTATAGACATTATATTCTATTCAGGCCGGCAGAACCAGCAGCGCATCGGCTCTACAGTGCACGGCACTGCTGATTAACCATTTTATTGCAGCACAGAGTGTCTGCCAGCAACCAATTACTTTCAGAGGCGTCCTACAACTTGTTTCAACGGTTCTGATTTAATCAGAAGACAAATTAAACTAGCCAATGTGAAAATAAAAAGGAAGCATAGAATAATGTACTGAAGGAGACTGTTGTGCCATCACATTTTTTTGTGGTTTGAGAGCAAAGATCCGGTCGCCGCTGTGCAAAACTCTGCAATACTCCTGCATGTATACAGTCAATTGGACCCAAACTGGCTGAGGCGCTCTGTGCATGCTCCACAGTGTCCGTCCTGGGCTTCGACCTGGAAGTTGAATGCGTGAAATGCATAACAGAAGAAGAAGCTGGTAACAAAATCTACATTCAGAATTGCACATTTTTGGACTGACGAAATGTACTGAGCTGTAAAGTTGTCCACCATGGTCCCAGTTTGCCGCTAGCTCACCGTAGCTAACTTGTTAGACCATTGTTTGGTCTGTGACGTAATCTGGTCACATCTCTCACGGCGTCCAGATGCAGTCTCACTTGCTCTTCCTCTCCTTGCAGCTCTCATACTCCTACAAATGAAGTTACATCCAGTAACTACTGTTGCTATGGTGGAACATTACCAGCAGAAGTACTTGAGATGTTTAGCACAATTTCAGTAATATCTGCTGCCTTGCATCTGAGACACGGCTCCGCCCACTGAACGCAGCTGCTCCAATTTGCATTCATCTTTGCCATCAGAGGCACTGCTAGGCTGTGACCCCTGATGAACCCATCAGAGTGGTGACTGCAGACAGAGACAGGCGGCTGCATCAGAGCCAAAGTAGCACACTTTTCAATTCATTTGTTTTATCTGCCATCAGATTTCAAATAGTTAAAAAAAATATACATATATAGAACATCAGTATGTGGCAGTAAATGTTGATATTGGGGGGAGCCACCTCCAAATAATCATTGTATGGGCAACACTGCATCATGATGGTTCAAACAGTAGCCGCCTCTCTCCACTGGGTCAGTGGTCCATCCATTATGTGCCGTATCATGTCAAATATTACACAAAGCACTAGTTAACTGAGATAAGAGGTGGATGTGGGCCAGAGTCGGAGCTGTGAGACCCATGTGAAGGACGCTCTCTTATCATTGTTGGCAGTGAATGACCCCTCTTCCTCCTCCACTGCTCTCAGCTCAGACAAGAGGAGACATGTCTGCCGCTGCGATGACGTCCACTTCCTCTTTAAGCTCATTAAAGCTGCCTCTAACGATCCTGTATAGTTTTATAAGGCTGAAACAATACAGTGGAGGTGACTGTAGTCAAGATAGCTGCTCTCAGAGGTTTTTTATTGAAACAAAGTTCAAATCGGGTCTTACCAATCAAATGTGTTGCCTTATGGTGTGATCTCAGAGGGGTATGTTCACGCATTTAAAAAACTCACTCCTTGGCCAGATGGACGTGCAAAGGAAAGAAAATGTTCCCTGTCTGTGCCCAGTGGGAAAATATCAACTATTCCGGGCTACAGAGAAGAGAGTATGGAGTTGTGTCTGAGACGTAAAAATGAATAAACAAATGGAGACACGGGGAGAGAGAAACGCTATAGCATGTGATGTGTCATTTAGAAAATGTATATCTAAAAGCAGTTGGAAATGTGAATGAATAAAAGACTGACTGCATCTTGTTTCTCACTCCGACACCTTCTGTCTCTGCAGGTTCATGGCTCAGCACCCAGAGATGGATTTCTCTAAGGCCAAATTCAGCTGAGACTCACTGAATCCACATCACGATCCATGTGCATCATATCAGAGCCAACGTCAGGCACCAACCAACTCCCAACTCATCTCTTCTCTCCATACCAGAACTGGTTTTGTTGACTAACATGTTTCCAGTGCATAGGATCAAGTTTTGTTGTCATGACGACAAGCTTGACGACTGAAATGTTGTTCGCGTTGTCCCTTTGCATGTTGCGTCAATATTTAAAGGTTTGTCTGGATTTTTTTTTTTTTTAATAAATTGATTTAAAATCAGTGATGAACGAGTGGGTGTATTTTGGTAGTTCAGTATCAGCGGCTCAAGTTTAAGCTTTTCACCGCCTGTGTTTGTTCACAACCTTGAAGAGTTCAAGCCCAAGACGAGTGGATTAACCAACTGTCAGAGTCACTGAACTCAGCCGTGTGTTATGATTGGGGCACATCCAAAGGCTACTGGCCTATAGTGAGAACCTGTTTTCCCAGAGCTGTCACCATGCAGGTGGATTGCATAATACTGGAAGTCTGTTTAGCTGGCACAGATTTCTAAACGTTAGAGGTTTATATGTATAATCTATTGCACACAAACCTTTGAAATGGTCACATGTAGGAATATTTGCTGCTATTTTACATTGTGTGTGTATGAATCAATGGGAAAGGTAGAGATGCACCATGCACACATTGGAAAGTTTTTTAATTTGGACCACAAGGGGGCAGTGTTTTCCTGAAAGAAAGAAAGAAAGTGCTGTTAGAAGTTCGATACCTGTTAATGTACAATCAGTAACCACATGACTCCTGTAAATCTGGTGGATAGGAAATTGAAGAAGTGAATATTTATCCCATATTTTCAATAAGTGAGTAACTTAAAGTTTCCTTTTCTCCTCTTGGTTTGTAAAAATTTAAGTCTATAATGACACAATAATGCTGAAGAGAGTTAATTCAGGAGTAAAAAAGGTTCCTAACTAAAAACTTAATTACATTTTCCCAGTGACGTGATTCTGCAGAATCATATGATTGTCGCTCATTTTATTTGTGTGAATTCATTATCTCCAGTAAACTTTCCAATAGTCTCTATACAATGCCACTGATTTTGGCAACAATGATGGGAAAACTAGAGCAGGGAACAAAGTGCTGATTGTAGTGACACAATGACAAGTTAATATGTGTGGAAAGTCGATACCATGGGATTATTCTTGTTTGCACCCACTGCTGATCAAAGAAACTGTGTAACGTCCCATCAAATGTGGGTTTGAACCGACAGCTTTAAGGAAACATACTTGGCGTCAGGGTATGACTCAAGTATTTTGCAGTTACTCTAACACATGAAGCAACAATGAAAATATAGAGCGGTAATTATTGAATGTGAGCACATTAGATAATACAAAAATACTGACCGTAAATAGGCTAGTATCTAAAACAGGGTTTGATTTCATAAAAGAAAAATTTAAGGATTATAAATTAACTTTGAAATTAAATTAAATTTTAAAGTTAAAGTCAGAACTTACACAACAACACAAAACATCTTGTCACAACCTAGCAGCCTACCAACCTTACCCACAATGCAACTCCACATGATCAGTTGGACATTTGGCTGTGTTATGCGAGTGGGAAGATAGATAGGTAGATAGACAGACAGACAGACAGACAGTGGGAGGAACCTCACCAACTCTGGCGTCAGTAACCAAGATGGCTGTTCTGCGCACCAACAGTAGTGGGAAGCTGTACTAATATACTGGAACGCGGTCACCTCGGGTGTGATGTCATTCCAAGCTTCAACAGCTTCTGACTTTCGATGTTAAGGAAACTTACGACGCATTCACACTGGCGCTATTTGGTCTGCTTTAAACGAACCCTGGTCCACTTCCACGGATAGTTCGGTTCGTTTGGAGTGGTGTGAGCACTCATTCGAACTCTGGTGTGGACCAAACGAGCGAACCTTGGTCCTCTTGAAAACTGGGGGTGTCGGTTCACTTGCAAGTGAACCCTGGTGCGGTTCGCTTACAGTGGGAAATGCAAACAGACTATCCAGCGAACCAAAGAGAGGAAGTGACGTAGAGCGCAGTGCATTTTGGGTAGAAAACACAAACGAACAGCGCGAAGAGCTTTATTTCTTCCTGGTCAGTGGTCGTTTCAGGCAATACCGCCTCCAAACGAGCATCTGTTGTAACTGCGTGCCGTTGTCCAGGCGGTTTGGTCCGCTTTAAAAAGTGCAGTGTGAAAGTGAACCGAACCAAATGAAGGTGTGAAATTTTTCGGCATTCCCCGCCCAATTGAACCGAGTCCCCCGGACTATCCTGGTGTGAATGCGCCCTCAGTGTCAGTCCCAACCAACACTGACTCAAGTGACATCACTGGAGGCAACTTATTAAACTTCACACAGCTCCCACGATATGAAAGTCTGTCCACAACTTTTTCCACATATGTTGTTGTCCTCCTCAACACCTGCATACAGACTTTAATGTGTAATTTCCCTTTTAAGTTTGTGACTGGGAGTAAAATCTAAGGAATGTTACTATTATCTTTGATCCAAACTGACAGAAAGGACTACTATGTGTGAGCGCAGTGATCGACACGCTGTCTGAACCCCGGGGATAATCAGCACGCAGCTACCAATGAGTGAAAGACACGGTTTCTCACTCAGACCACACTGGATATCATGCACCTCTGCTAAATGTTACTTCAGTGAGGACCAGTTTGCTTACAAGTCTTCCCCGCTTGTGTGACTGTCCACAGCTAACTGGACTGGCCTCTCAGGATGGTGAGAGGCTGTCACCATCACTGTGGTGACCGGAGGGAACATACATTAGCTTATGCTGGCTAGCAAGTCCTCCTAATGTGTGAAATTGCTCATGTAGTTCAAAAACACTCCTCAGACATCTGTCTCATCGGGACAATAGTGTTTTTGCAAAGGCTGACCTGCTGATTACAGAGCTGTGTTTGAAATGTGATTAGAGAATATCACAGGGCAGATGTGACAGCTGTGAACTGAACTGACTCAAGTTTGATTTTATTCAAGAGCCAAAAAGGAGAACACCAGACTTTATAGTTAAAGCAGTGGTTCTCTACTGAGTATATGACTGGATAAATGAGACTTGGATTATACTGCATGAGTTGTGTGAGTGTTTGTCCCTGTTTACTTCAGTTCTTGAAGAATTTTTTCCTTTTTTGGATTCTCCCTTCACTGTGGAGGCAGTGAAGGGACACACATTTGCATCTGTGGTTGTCATGTGTCAAAGGAGATTTGCAAAGTCCAGAGGGAGAGGAGGAGGGACAGAATGAGACAGAGAGCTAATGTGTTGCGTTAATTGATAAAAAAAGAACAATAAATGGATGATGTAAAGAAAATGTATAGATTTCAGTCAGTTTTGGGTTTTTAAAGTGTGAGTATGCCGGTTCTCCAGCCTGTCTGTGACGTCACCGGAAATAAAAACACCAAAAAAGCTGTTCTTGAGCCTTCCTTAGGTGTTCCCATGCAGGCTAATAAGGATAAAACACACTAGCCCTTTTTAGATAGGAGTTGTGCAAATTTGCAGGAAAGCCCAATCAGTCTTTTTTCAGCATTGGCAGTATAAAAACAAAATCGGGGAGTGCAGCAAAATGCCGCCTACCTACTTTGGTTTATACAGAATGCGCCTTTTTTGGGGCAATGGGGGGCGTGAGCAAGTAACAAAATGTGTAGCTCAGCGTGTGACGTAAACAGTGACGTGGGAGGGAAGCCGCGGCTGGTCAGTCCTTCGGCGATTCTCTTGTAAGTCGGCCCGTTCTTCACTGTCCCCGTCATCTGACGGTTAATGGCCTCTTCGTGTGCGAGGGCAAGGAGGGTGCACAATTCCTTGTCTCCCCAGTTGCTCATCTTTACAGTGTCTGTCAGGTTTGTGTTTCCCTCTTGCTACTAGCTGCTCGCTAATTCCTGCTATCAGCTGTTTCCTGTTTATCCACCGCCAGTGGGTCGCATGTGCGGCGTCATCAACAGCTCCTCCCACAAGTCATCAGCAGCCCCTCCCGTTGTGGAAGGCCGCTTCGGTCTTTTTAAACTAAAAGGTTTCCGCCAATATGTCTACCCTACGAGGCAGAAAATTGGGCACCTTGGATCAACTCGCCAATTCGGCTCTGTGTGTCTAAACGCTCGCAGCTTGCCGGCAAAACGGCCCAACATTCGCCGAAACTCTGGCAGTGTAAAAGGGGCTAGAATGAGACAGAGAGCTAATGTCTTGCGTTAGCCTGGCAAGCTAACGGACAAAAAATGGACTAAGTAAAGAAAATATATAGATTTCAGTCAGTTTTGGGTCTTAAAGGTGTGAGTATACCTGTTCTCCAGCCTGTCTGTGACGTCAACTTTACACTTTTAGTGGGTTTACTTGTGTTTTAAAACCCTTGTACACACGCTAATTTTTTGGGAAAATGGGTATCTTAGGCTTGCCCCTTTTCTACCACAATTAGCATGTGTACGAGAGTTTTTTTAAAACATGGGTAAACCCACTAAAAGTAAGCGTTAGACTACTTTCCCATTGCCAGTAGACCACAGCTGTGTGTATGGCTCTGCAGCAGATGAGTATGCCTTTCTGTGCAGGTGTGTTTTTCTTTCTTGGTGTGTAGTATCCAGTCCGCCTGGCTCTATGTTTGATGCCACTGCAGAACTCTAGTAAGAATTAGACAGAAAGATATCATCAAATTTTTTCTTGTAGCAGACATCATTGCAGTGGATTCATTGGAATTTGCTAGTAATTCAGTACCAGACCTCGAAAACGTTTGAAACCATCGTGGTAAAACATCCAAAATTCAAGGATTCTGCGACAGATTTGGGATCACTGTAGCAGCCCGACGTCCAGTATCTCTACTAACTGCAAGGGAGGTGCAGCCAGAGGCCTGATGGGACTGTGGAATGGTGGGGCGGCTGTGTGACTGCGCAGAGGTTGAGGGCACGGAGGAGGCAGAGTCTGCTCAGCTGAGAGCAATGTCTCACCAAGGTACCAGAATTTCTTCATTAACGAAGACACACAGACATCAGAGGGACGGGGTTGGGGTTTCGGGGCGGACGAGGGGGCGGTCTGCAAACACACCTCCCCTCCGCTGCGCTGACTCGCTGTTCCAGACTTGACAACTTGTTTTTTGGCAGCGGCCCCTCGTAAATCAACCGCAAGGCCCTGCACAATGTGACTCACCATCATAATCGTGGTGTTTGCGGAGGCCGCTTCGCCCTTCTGTCTTGTTCCGTAAGGCTGCTCGGTGGCTTATTCCTGGAAGTGGAGGAGGGATACGTGAGGGGACACCAGGACAGAGATGAGACAGGAGACTGGCATCTTCTCATCTGTCAGGTTCAGATCAGTCCCATTGGATGAGTTTTGCTTCAGTCCCTGTTGGTGTGTCCATCCTTTCCTTAATCAATTGATACACTCGTAGTTTCTGTAATTAATAACCTCCAATTTTTGTCAGATAGAAAATGTAGTTCCGGTGTGTTGTACCCAACACTACACCTCTGCTACAACAAAAAATAATACCTATAGTCACATAAGGCACCAGTGACCCAACCCAACATCTGCATCTGTTGTTTAGAGTCCTCCATCCTCCACACCTGGGTGCTGGCCACACTCTGTAAAGCGTATTTGGAACACACACTTCCAGGGGTGGAGAGGAGGGCGGTGTGCAAAGTCAAGCTGTAATTGTCAATTAGTGAGGGCCAACACAGGCTGCAGGCTGCGGTGTACAGAGCAGATCAGCCATCTTGGAGAACAAAAGCTTCAGTGAGCTCAGGGCCCTCAGATCAACACACACACACACACACACACACACACACACTGCAAGTGAGCCAGCAGAGATGACTCTGGGCCCAGCAGGACCTGTTTATCGCTCCAGACTGAGCAAAGACCATCAGCAAACATCCTCCCCACTAAGTCTGGACAACTGCTCATAAACAGGCACTCATACTCACACACACACACTCGCACACACACACACACACTGGAGATGAAACACAAGGGTTCAGTACTCTTTTATTTTTGGCTATTTATTCCACTTCCCAACTCTCTATGAATAATAGCTGTAATGAACAGGCTGAACTCACTGGACTACATTTGGTAGATTGTAGACACAGTAGCGTCACATACTAGTGATCGCCCAGCGTGATTCACAAATACAGGCTAATATCAAAATAATGTCAGCTGCTCATTGGTCTGCTGACTCATATATTAAGAATATGTCATGTGAGAAACAGGGAGACATTAAATACAAATACGTTAGAATAATGTGCAGAAACTGTATGTTAATGTAAAAATTAAAAAAACTAACTTTCCTCATTTTCTTTACAAAAATTTGTCAACAATTATACGATCACACAAATGAGTTAATACCACTCTGACCTCTGACCTCACTGCAACAGGATGCTTACAACATTGATGACGCTCAGATTAAAAGCATCAGATGCACAAAATGCCAAAAGTGTTTTCCTCATAAGAAAACATTGTTGGACTCATGATGGAAAGTCAAAATCCACAACTGATGCAGCAGAACCAGAGACGTCGTCCTTTTTATTCTCGTCAAAAACCTGGTGCCTACATTACCCACAATGCAACTTGACTGCTAACAATTCAGTCAAAGATCCTGTTTTGTTAGCCTCTAGCTACTAGCGAGGGACTTCTATGTAGACGACTATGTGGTGAGTGATTTCGGACACTGACATAGACTTTGTACCTTACTGACGCTGACTCAGGTGACATCAAATGACATCACATGATGCAAGTTACCAGATTTCACAAACAGTTCTCTCTGGAGATGCAAAACTCCTTCTCCTCAATTGGGTTCAGCCTCAGCTGTATTTTGTGTTTAGTAAATGTCAGCTTGTTAACGCACCGAGGTTCTGTATGTGACAATCGGAGCATTAACATAGCAGCAGATCATTATAGAGTGCCAAAGTCACGCCCCTTCCAGTGAAGCTCATGGGACCTTAGATTGGAAAAAATATGAATGGCAGTGAATGGGGAGAGAAATATTATCTTTTGGTCCCGTTTGAGTTGTGACATGAAATCCAAATATGTCGTTAATGAATTTAAAACATACATTTTAAGGTCAAGAAAGTCATACTTTGTGGTAAAACTGCTGAGATATAAGCTTTTTAAAGACTCAAGAGTACACAGGAGGCGGTCGCGTATGTGACGTCATAGCTGTCGCTCGCTTCCTGCAGCTTGGAGTGACTGCAACCTGGCACAAAACACGCAGACATCTTCAATCATAAATCGATTAATCATAAAACAGTGGAATTTCAGCGGGGAGGCCAAGCTGCAGGAAGCGAGGATTTCATGTCGCAACTCAAACGGGACCAAAAGATAATATTGCTCTCCCCATTCACTGCCATTCATATTTTTTCCGATCTAAGGTCCCATGAGCTTCACCAGAAGGGGAGTGACTTCGACACTCTATAGTAATGGTATCCTCAACAGAGAATGAAGTTACGCTGCCTCTCTGTGGTTTCTTGTGGTAGCTGGTCCGAACGCTTGCATGTGTATATGCCACAGGCTAGCACATCGCCTCCACTTTGCACTGTGCTCACATGTGCTGATATTGGGATGGCGTTGTCATGGAAGTGTAGTGCCCACCCTTTGGTTCCCTAACATATTCTCAATCCGACCTTGTCACATATCGTTGCTTGGTCATTGACTTTGCATGACGACATATATGACGTGCAAGGTACCCTGGGTGCATTTTGTTGTTGGCGTTCTGGGACACTGTGTCAACTTGAGCCTGTTACATGCATTATGTGTTTTCAAAATACACACATATGGTTGGGTTTAGGAAAAAAGAACACGGTTTGGCTTTACAGTCCTACAGGAAGTAAATACCGACCTCGCGGGTGAAAGTTGGTGGTTGTTGGACCCATCCACCACCTCTCCTGCCCACCCTACTTGGACTTCCACTGCTTTAACTTTCGTTGTTGTCCCACCGCATTCCCCCCTGACGCCACCGGGCGCCGGCTGTGTATCATGCTGATATGAAAGGACAGCTTTTTTGTCGGTGTCCGATGCTGGAAGTCACCGACCAAGCGCTGGATTTTGATAACTTTGGAGTGAGGCCGGGTTAACACCATTACCTCATTCAGCACTGTTGCTGTTGTTTAGGGCTGTTTATGGAGTTAGCACCGTTAGCTGCTAGCCACCATCTCAACCACGTGGAAAACCGATTCCACCCAATTAACAATTTACTCGGCTGCATTTTACTTTTCCTTCAGTAAGATTTTGAACACAAGTACTTGTACAGTAAGTGAAAGTGTCGTATTATAGTTTACAAAAACAACTTCTGTATTTCTTCCAAGCTAATGGATTTAAATTCCTACATTTTGAAGAGGCAGTAAAGTGAAAGTTTTCAGAGACGTCAGCGTTTCATGAGGGGACCTTTGCTCCGCTGTGATCGGCCCCGCCAGCTGCAGGTCACATTGCTGCTTCATTACTGTTTGCCCGTGGCCCCGTAACCCGCCTGCCTTCATTTGCACCTGGGTGAGGACCAATCCATCACTGCTCAGGGGCCGAGCCTCCGTGGGCCTGACACACACATCACACCACTGACATCATGAGTGCACAGCCATGCCACTGGCCACAGGTATGAGCCGGGCCTGAAGTGGAGTCAACCAGAAGACTATTTTTGTTTGCTTGTTTGTTTTTGTTTTAGTTTCTTTTGCCATGGTACTGCAAATTATGATTTCTATTTAATTTTATATTTTTAATTGTGTGTGGGGTTTGTGCCTCCTTCTGTAATGCCAAATACATTTATAGGCTCCAAATACTTTACTTTTTATGAATAATTTCTAATTTAAAAACCTTTTGTTTCCTTTAAAGATTCTTTCTACATTTAAATTATCTTCTTATAACTATGTGTTTAAGGTTAAGTTGTGCAAATAAAAAGGCTGATGACCTGCACTGCGTTGGGTTTGGGTCCTCTCTGTTCCTTCTAATACTGCAAAGCTGACTTTGGAGCCACAGTTTATCGTGTTAGCTTTTTGGGTCCATATTCTGTACCTTTGACTCTCCTCACATGCAGATCTGAATGTGTTAACCGTATGTCGCACCATAACGCAGATTGTAACAAAAGGGTGCCAGTGATGGAAAAGTACCCCGATAGATTTCTTAAACTGGACACTTCTCCACCACCTCGTCATTTCAATTACATGCCCGAGACGCCGCGTTCACTTAGCGTAGCCGTGCGGACGCTGTTATTAAAAGAAAGCTCATACTGTGGGGCCAAAAGTTTGATGATTGTGGTTTGATGCACGAGGGCAACTTGAGAGTTACACCTCAACTCGAAACTCGTGGGTTCAAAATGAGAATATTTAAAGCCGTCTGCTGCGTGACCCTTGATGTTTTTCTCATTGATTAACCCACAGCGGCCCTTGTTTGCCCTTTGACCTCACAGATTACGGGGCTGAAGTGTTAATATAGATGGTGCTGTGTGCTTAATTTTTCCTGCTGTATATTAAAAGTTTTGTGTTTCAGTACTTAAAGCAGGGAAACAACACATTCCTGGGGTTAAAATCATTTGCCGATGTACTAAACGCGCACCACACACAAAATGAAACCCATGTTTGAGAAAACAATCTTTAATTTATTATTAAATGACATAAATAAAACTCACAGTGAGTTCAAATACAAATAGATAGTTATGTACACTTGTTTGTGCAGGAGGGGGGATGCAGAAGGCACTTGTGTGAACATTTATTGCAATCAGAAAAGGCACATTTATATGGAAAACACTGGACGTTAATTTATTCTATTTACACACATATACACCTTTTTGTTAGCAGAATTCTTTCGTCTTATATATTTGAGAATAAAAACAAAAAGATCAGGGAGTGATCAGTTCATCGTGTGGAGCAAAGGGAGGTTTTAAAAGTGTGATAAACATGTCGACACCTCATAAACATAAATGTGTAACAGGCATTGTGGGAATTACTAAGAGCAGAGAAGAGTTCTGACCATGCAGCTATTCTAAGGCTTATTATTCTACTGCGGAGTTCTCCGACATGGATGGAGATGATTGTCTTTCAAGTTCTGTCTTTACACACATGGACTTTGTTCAGCGTGACTCCTGCCTAACTTTACACTTTTATTTAAATTAGAGACTCTGGAATGAAACATTTTTCAGAAACAGGAACCAGAACAGATCCTCGTAGGTCTCGTCACACTTCGTCTTCTTCGGGATCTTTTATATATGTCTTTATCGTGCTCCTAAAGCCTCCACAGATGCCTCCTGTTCAGTAGCTCTGAGCCACAGGCGCCCAGGACGCGGTCAGCCTGGCGATGGAGCTCTCAAACTGGGCCTCTCCGACACCGACCTCGCTCAGGCTGGGGTCATACATGGAGGATGGCGAGGAGACGGGCAGTGAGGAGGTCAGGCCCGTGTAGGAGGAGCCCCTCAGGAACTGGGAGGTCAGACCTCCGGGTATGGAGCCTGAGGCTGAGCCTGAAGGGGTGAGGGTGGTGCCGGCTACTGACCATAGGCTGGGGTACTGACTGTGGACGAAAGGGACAAGAGGATTTTATTAACGTGATGGTGATCATTTGGTGTCACCCCAGCTCATCGCGTGTTTTTTTTTTTTGATGAACTTTAAATCAAACAAAGTGCACGAATATCTGCTTTCTGTATATGGTTAAGACACGTACCTGGAATTAGATGTGGAGTTGGTGGAGTGGGACAGGGTGCCCATGCCGGTGGAGTTGGGGATCTGAAGAGCAGACCAGCTGTCATGAGTGGGCAGAGTCCCCGAAGCATTGTCCATGTAGTTGTCTGAAAATCAAGCATAGACCACAAATAAATGTCGATTCTCCCATTAATCTGGATTCCTAACGTGATCAGTGTACTATATGTGTATGGTCTGAGGGTCTTACTCGTGCTGGAGGTGCGGTGGGGGTAGTGGCTGGGGTATGGGGCCGCTCTGTGGCTCCTCAGGCTGGAGTAGCGCTCGCAGTAGGAGCCAGAGGAGTGGCCTGCTGTGCCACTGAACTGAGGAGGGCTGCTGCTGGGGCAGATAGGACTCTGGCCTGGGAGGAACCAACCTCCAACTGAGGAGTTAAAGGAACAAAATTAAACATACAATTTTACCATTATTTTAAACACCATTATTCCATGTCAAAAATGTATTAAATTAATGAAACTCACGCTGAGAGTAGCCAGACTGTTGGCTGTCTGCGCCGTGATCAGGGACGTCTTTATGGTCGCTCCTGCAATCACATACAATATTATTTAACATCACACAGTCAGAACACTCACTTCATAATTTGAGGAATAACTTCAGGCTTAAGACTCTACCTTTCTTTGGCATCCAAGAAGGCCTTAGCAAAGGGATTGTGCTTTATCTTCAGGGCAGTGATCTGTGAGGAGGACGTGACAGCTGTGAGCATTTCATTCAATATTCAAGACAAGTGAGTGTTAATGAGGTTTCTTGCTCTCTGACCTCTTCGTTCTGGTAAGCGGTGACGGCGATGAATTGTGTTTCAGGGAAAGACTGACTGCTGATCATCTTCTGGATGCCTCCGACCTTCACAATGTGTATCCTTGGTTCGTATTTGTGCAAAGAATTCAGCATAATCTGTGGAAAAAATCCAGTTAGTGTTACTTTTTTATATTATAAAAAGAGCATGACTGCTATTTGGATTTTATATGTTTCTTAGATCAAATGAAGGAACAGCTCTAAAGTGATGTAATCCAGTGTTTCCTTAAGTGAAGGGTCTTATTTTGTCATGTGTCACAATGCCTGAGAAATCCAACAGTTTCTAAAATACGTGAAAGGATTTTTGGAATTCAGTGTGCATTTGATATTCAAGTGGTTAAGTAAAAAATATTACTCACTCTCTTGTAATGAATTAATTTGTGGGTCTCAGCAGAAGAAGTATAGAAAGTGTCGGAATCTGTTTTCACATCACCATAACTGATGATAATCTTTACGCATCACTCTTCTCACCTGTCCGCCCCCGTTGAGTTTATTGGAGAGTTTGACTTTGCTGAAGGAGACGGGCGCTTTCATCCAGTGCGCTCCAAAGTTTGGGGAGTCCGGATGGATGTAGACGCAGCTGGGGCTCTGGGGCTCCGGTTTGCCGCCGGGGACCCACTCCCCGTTCACGTATTTCCACCGGTTGTTGTCCGCGGCCACGAAATCCAGCAGCACCGAGTACATGGCGTTGGGGTCCAGGCCGCTGACGCTGGCCCGCAGCACCGGGAACATCCTCCTGGAAAACAACAAAGGTGGAATTTGTAAGAATTTGTTTAAGTCGTTTGTGAGTGGAAAAATACCGTTTTGTTTTAGAGCAATCACACAACCAGGTTTCTTTACCGTTATGAACCCAAGGGCCTCTGAGGCCTCATGAGCAGCACCTCTGGCAGAGCACTTGTGTGGTCTGTTTGATGCCAAATAAAAACCAAACTAACATGTTCTCCTCACACTGAAAACCCCGTGCGTAAAATGCGCCCGTCCTGTGCGCAAAAGCCACCAGCGCGGCTTCCACTGCTTCATTGGACCTACCTTCCAGTTTTGGTGACAATCATCTCGTTGGTTAACTCTTTGAACTTGTTCCATAAGTCTGCATCATCCAGCGTCAGTTTAATATCCCTCTCGGACGCGTCGCCCTTCTCGCTGCCCTTCTGGAACTCGCTCTCCACGGCGCTGAGGAGATGCTCCAGGCGCTGGTCAGTGTTGGAGGAAGACATATTTCCAAGTATTGTAGACAGGCCCAAATTCCAAGTCGTTTAGTGTAGGGGCTCGCTGACTGTGAGACTAACGGCGAGAGAAGGCCCGAGTGATACTGCTTTCTAAAATCCTGAGGCCTCATCATTTAAGGGCCCCCAGGGACCTCATGGGGATGTGGGGCGTGGTTTGCGCGCTCACATCTCGCATCTCTGACCGGGTTCAACGTCTCCAAACGCCGCCCCCACACCAGACTGCAACTCTTTCTGCAACACAACAGATTGTTTTGAGAATTATAAAATCAAATTGACCTGAGTGAAATTTGCCTCCCTCAGTTAAACTCATTTTTACAGCTTCTTTAGATACGCAAAGAATGACTTCGCTAAAGAAAATGATTTCAGAGTTTGGGATTTACACTTTGATACAAGTCTATTACAGTCCGTTGCAGCTGATGCCCGTCACATTCAAAGCTGCGTCTTCAAACAAAAGAAGGGAAGGAGGGCACTGAGCCGTGCCTTTGAACTCAGTTGTATATTTGCAAATAGTGCTAATCTTTTGTTGTCTCAAATCCACATGGGAGAGGGCTTGTGTTTACTGAGTATGGGCCATTAGGGCTGACTCTGTGTTCCTGTTGTGCCAAAGTGTGGACGGCCCACAAGTGATGCCTGGATTTACATAATGGGCCTGCGTGACTCCCTCTGAGACTCTGATATTAAATATTTCAGCCAGTTGGAGGCTGAGTGCTCGGCAGAGGCTGGCTCTAATATTCAAATAGAGGCTTTTACTGAACCAAAAGCTGTGGGAAGTTTCTAAAGCAAAACTTTAGAATCTGCTGCTGTTTACTGGCTTCACCTCGGGACAGACAGAAGTTGAGGCTGGTGAAATATAATTCAGAGTGGTACAATACAAGAAAGAGGTCCCTGAATTTAAGCAGTGTGGTGGGAACATAAGCACTACATTTACTGCCCTTAGGTACAATTTGGAGCTTCTTCTTCTCAGTATTTTTTGCAACATATGCTACTTTATACTTCCTCTACTCCAGATGTGAGTGAAATACTGGACTTTTAACAACTGTACTGCTCATGAGAACAGTTTACATCTTGCTTTTATATTGGCCTTTTTATTTTAAAGTGAACAAAGGCAAAACCAGAGAGACATAATTTACAGAAATAACTCAATATATTTGACAAATCAAGTAAAAAATAAGGGTAATAACATTTTATTTCTATAACTAAACAGATGCACGGGAACATTATTATTATTACATGGCACATTGCTACAGATTTAAGGCTCAAGCAGTATATTAATGAGTTAAAATTAACATTAGCATTCTACTTTCAAATTAATGCTAAAGTGTAATAACATTGAAAGAGGCCATTTATGCTTCATGATGAATGTTTAACACGTTTGATAAGTTAAGTTCATTTGTTTCTCATATTTCTTCATATGTCAAATTAATTATGTTATGAGATAAATAAAATTAGATTTTTGTTAGTAGATTTCAGGGGGTGGGGTTCCTCTCAGTATTTAGGACATATGCATTTCTCCCCCCATAGCAATATGAAAGTAGCAGAGGACTTTTATTTTGACACAATTAAAGAAATTTACACTATAAATTGATGCATAAAAATTCACCAGAACGCAGAAAAGTCAGTGTTTGACCAAGCTATACAAACTATAAAACAATGTATCTCCAGATTGTCAGAGAAACTGTGTTACAGTGCAACTTTCAGATCATTTTCTCAAGACAAAATCTAAAAGTTTAATTGCTCAGATTATCTGAAAAATATAGATAGACGTACTTTCTTGATCCCAGACTGTAAGATTCATGTGTTACACATTGACAGGTCAGTCAGGCTTTTCACGGTAGCCGTAAATATACAGTTAATAAACAGTTTAACACACGGAGAGAGAAATAAATAGAGACAGAAAAATAAACACGGCAAATAAAATAAATTGCAGTAGCCTACTGTAATACTGAATACAAGACAAACAAAGCTTTGCATAATCCATCAGTATAAGACATCTAGAATTCACAATACATATAGGCAAGGCAAGGCAACTTTATTTATATAGCACCATTCATACACAAGGCAATTCACCTTGTTTGGTTTTGATCCTGGGAACACTGAGTAAACCTGTTCCAGATGATCTGAGGGGTCTGGATGCTTCATAACGTACAAGTATATCAGAGATGTATTTAGGCCCGAGACCATTTAGTGCTTTATAGACAAGTAACAAGATTTTAAAGTCTCTCCTTTGACACACAGGAAGCCAGTGCAGTGATTTAAGCACTGGTGTAATGTGCTCCACTCTCTTGGTGTTGGTGAGGACTCTGGCAGCAGCGTTCTGGACGAGCTGCAGTTGTCTGATTGATTTTTTACTCAGGCCTGTGAAGACACCGTTACAATAGTCCAGCCTGCTGAGTCCAGAACTACACCAAGATTTCTGGCTTGATTTGTAGGTTTCAGTGTCATGGCGTCAAGGTGAGCACTGACTATTGATCTTTGTTCTTTGGGGCCAAAAACAACTATCTCAGTTTTGTCTGTGTTTAGTTGTAGAAAACTCTGGCACGTCCATGTATTGATTTCGTCAATGCTCTTATTTAGCAGATGTAGGGGACTGTAGTCATCTGGTGACACTGTTATGTAAAGTTGTGTGTCATCTGCATAAGTATGGTAGGACATGTTATGATATTCCATAATCTGAGCAAGAGGGAGCATATAGATGTTGAACAGAAGAGGCCCAAGAATGGTAAGATACAACTACTCAAGCATAAAATATATGATAATAACAATGATAAACTTTATTTACAGAGCACTTTTCATACAAGGAATGCAGCTTAAGCACTGTATATTATACATATGATAATATACTAATTAGACAAGTGTGCACATTAGTTGAAGTTTGAAGAATCAGTGAGGTAACGCAGGAGAATCAGATGTGCAAACTGTGCGAGGTTATGAAAGGAGCACCACAGAGAGGAGTTTATTTGGGGCAGAAACTATAAAGCTGAGAGTTCTCTGTCAGACAGAGTATTAGTAAATTTTAACGGAGTATTTTTTACAAAGTGGTGCCGCTTTATTTTAAAGACAACATCCGAATCCTTCCTCCAGCTCCTGCAGGCCTCTGTGTGTATCAACAGTGAGCTCATACAGCCGTCACCTGACTTACAGTATTCACTCTCTCACATTGTCCCTGCTGATCCTGAGAGA
Source organism: Epinephelus moara (assembly GCF_006386435.1). Classification (NCBI taxonomy): domain Eukaryota; kingdom Metazoa; phylum Chordata; class Actinopteri; order Perciformes; family Serranidae; genus Epinephelus; species Epinephelus moara. Next base: position 8,646,587 of record NC_065527.1, read on the forward strand.
GGTTTTATGCTTCAGATGTGAGCCTCCTTCCCGCCGCCTCTGATTCCACTGTCTGTGATGTACTTGGAATTGAGTGAGGGCTCTGGAGCGTGACTCCACTTTACTACACCACTTCCTCCAGCTCTACAGAGGCCATAAATGTAAAGGGGTTCTCTCACACCTTTCCATCCAGTATCATTCAGCAGCCTCTTCCTTTTCCCCCCGTGTTTTTTTTTTTTTAATTTTGGAGGCTGAGAGAAAGAGACAGAGAGTGTTAAGAAGTGGCTGCATACAGTAATAACCCCCACACACCCCGGGCCTAGAGGCTCTGCTGACCCCCGACACACCGTCACACTCAGCTGCCTAATAACTCCAAATTAAGATTGAATCCATCATCATGCCTGTTTGATAGTCGTCTGTAGCTGCAGCAACAAAACACTCTCTTGGCTGAACTTCAGCTGTGTGTTGTGGTCGTCATGTGTTGCCTGGTGAGAATTATTTAAGCCCCAAAACAACACAAAACATCCTCACAGTCTGACTGACAGGCCGAACCAAGTACAGCAGGAACATCTCAATCCCACACGGTGAGCGAACGTCTGCTCTCAAATATGAAGTTTGCTTGAAAAGCCAGTGGAGTTTTCCCACAGCTTCTCTCCTCATGCACTCGCTGCCGCCCGGCGAGCTGAGGGTTAACCAGCGCAGGCTCTATTCTGGCATCGGCACACACTCACCTAGGTGAGAAATATTGCTATTCTGGCATCGGCACACACTCACCTAGGTGAGAAATATTGCAGAGGTCTGGTGCTTCACAAAGGGACAGTTATAACGATGCATATTTTCCAGAGGACTTCGCCGGCCTAAATAAGTAAACACAAGTAGGCGGATGAGTCAGCCCTGGGAAGAAAAAATACTTACACACACACACACACACACACGTACAAACACACACACATGTACAAACACACTCACAAAGTCATTTTTCATGAATTATGACATAACTGGTCACTGGACAAAACAACATGGCAACTCGAGCAGCAGGTAGACTGATAAGAATGATAAAGTCTCAGAGGGGTGAGCAGCTGAAAGTGACACAGACATCTAATGATGTGTCTGATGTTAAAGCTCATGATCAGAGGGGGGTAGAGTAGCCAAATATTGTACTCAAGTAAGAGTACTGATACTTTAGAACAATATTACTCAAGTAAAAGTAAAAAGTATTTTGCATTAAAACGACTCTGAAAAGTACAATTTATTCAAAAAGTTACTCAAGTAAATGTAACTGAGTAAATGTAACTAGTTACTACCCACCTCTGCTCATGATATATGTAAAATGTGATTCATGGGAAATGTGAGAGACAAACTTATTGGCAGTTTGTTTGTGATCTTTTAGTCACACTGCTGTTTAATTTTGATCTTTTGACATATTACCGTCTGTCCTGCATCTCTCTCTCTCTCTCTCTCTCTCTCTCTCTCTCTCTCTCTCTCTCT